>NC_140921.1:8395011-8467013 GCF_045865225.1 Trachurus japonicus | reverse complement strand
AAAATTTGATCTGAAAAAGGAAACGACAGTTGTATTTGGAGCATGGCATTATGATTAGTCACATTTCAGATTTTTCCCTTTTACACTGTCACTGTTTTTCTGTTTCACTTTTCTGTTTCAGGAACTCAGTTATTTAAATTCATGCAACAGCGACGCTGCGCTAGACTTTGAGTATTACATGTAAACATGTTTTGTACTTTCGCATCCACAGATTTTTATGATCTGATTGAAAACAACGGGCCGACATGTACGGGCAATTTAGAGTCAGTCCGTGAGAAGAGAGAGAAGGCGATAATAAAGCCACGCCGCTGCTAATACGACGCAAGAGGGAAAGTAAAATGATAAAATGCAGAAGCAGATTAAAAGCTGAGGAACTAATCTTAGATCCAGGATTCCTCCTCGTTGGAGGTGCATTGGTCGCTGGTCATTGGTCGCTCTCAATCCTCACAGCAGTTGGTCAAGGTTAGCAGGGTCTTGGTTTTCTGCTGGGGTTCTTCTTCTAACAACAACAACAACAACAAAAGTTTTAAAAACACTCTAAATGACTCAAATTGTTGTGATTTTATGTAATGAGATTATTTAGTACCTCGAAGCTGGACCTCTGCGGCGGTAGCGCAGGATCAACGCCACCATAACCACAAGTAGTAGGGCTACACCAACACCAACACCAACACCAATCCAGACGAGGTGGAGTTTTTCTGTCAAGAGAGCAGAAGGGTCAATAGTTCCTTAAAATAATGAACAGAAAACAGAAACATAAAAGTCATCATCAATTGATCAAAAGATCTCTATTTACAACATTGGGAAAATGAAACAAAAACTCAAAGTAGACTAAATTGTTATTTGGATCCTGACCAAATACAGGCTGAGTGACCACCAACTAGCAATAGAAACAGGAAGACAGAGACAAACATGGCTGCCCAGAGAGCAGCGTGTATGTATGTGGTCACTGCTCCACAGGAGAGATAGAGACAGAGTTGCACTTCCTCCTCTACTGTGACAAGTATTCTCCGATAAAAATCTCTCACTTCAGGGAAATGGTGAAGAAAAGAAGAACATTTCACATGTTGACCCTAGAGGAGAAAGTCTCAGTTCTGTTAGGTGAAGGGACAGCAGCTAAATCTGCCTGCCACAGCCTGAGGGACTCACTATAACATCCCAAATGCATAGATTAATATCTAATTGTGTAAAATTGTATTGTAATGTACTAAATATGAATTGTAATATTGTAATGTAGCCTATGTATGTAGATATTTTGTAAAATTCTTTTTGGCAACAACACAGTTCTGTTCCTGCCATTTGATTGAATTGAACAGAGCACACGTCTGTAGCACGTGTTACACAAGTGTGAAGTCAGAGCTGATTATTATTATTATTATCATTATTATTATCTTTGGCATTAAAAGTAGTAATGTAGTATTACATTGAAATTAGTAGTCTATTAAATAAGTGGGCTAAAACAACACTTGAATACCAGTCTACAGTGTTTACAGACGTTCATCTGGGTGGAGCAGGCGTTGAAGAGAGACTCATAAAATAGACTTTGCTTTGCTTTAGCAGACTTCCTGTCCCACTCATCAGACATAGTTTTTTTTATGAATGTGAACTGTTTTGCAATCACGCTCAGTCAATGAGCATGAGGCAGCGGTGCAAGATACCATAACCACAAGACGATGAGAAAAAAAAACAAAAAAACATGAGAGACTGAACCATGTCTTTCACACTTTCATTCATGCCTTCGCTCAGTTTATATCCGTCTCACAAAGACACATTCACAAACTTCTCCAGAACCATTCAATATATAAAATATCTCTCTATACAGTAAATACAACGTATCCCTACCATTAGGTGGCGGTGGGCCAGGGGTATCAGTGCAGTTGGCTGTAAAAAAGGAGATATTTACACTTTAGAGCATTGTCTGTGTGTAAAATAAATCACTTGAAGTCAGTCTGGAAGCAAACTTTTACAGATACTCACTCTCGCAGGTTGCTTTACGGTCTATTTTCTGTGGAAAGAACAGCGCAGGATCATTGATCAGTTATGTGGAGCTCAGTAGATTAGCTCTAAAGCTCAGTGCCTCTGTTCAGACAGTTTTACATGTTGCTGTGTTTGCTTTTTTTTTTACCTCAGAGATGCAGATGCGTCCGTACAAAATCCTCTTTATGCACTCACTGGTGATCAGGGTTGTGTCATTCTTGTTCACCACCCTGGGGTCGATTCTCGGCCCGCCGTTTGCCAGCGGAAAGTCCTGAAGTCAGCATGTTGAAGACAAAACAAAGCAACTTTAGTGACCTTCACATGGATACACCACTGACAGATTAACGTACCTATACGTGACATGTTCTATGTGTTAAAAACAGGTTAAATCTTATCAAGATGCATCGTGACACGGAAAAAGCAAAACAAAAACTTGGAAACACCGAATTTCTTCTTGCTTCTCTAACTTACCGTGGCGTTGGACCACGAACATTCACACTGGCTGTGTTGAAAGTCTGGGACCTTGTAAATCGTCAGCCCCCCAGCCTGAGTGACGGTGCATTGCAAGCCATGTCCCGTAGAAAGCCTCAGAACCAGAAGGGCCACTGAGGATGAAAAAGAACAAGAAAAAAAACCCAAACATGATCATATAGTAGTAATAGTAATAGTCAGAGCATTTAGTCTTCCAGGACTCCTCATTCCAGTGTTGCTCTGCGAGTCACAGACAATTTACGACACAAGTTCACAGGCGTTTCCCACAAGAAAAACTTAACCTCTGTCTCACTGTGTAAACACCCGAGACACACTGAGGAGGACAGATTATTCAATAGCCCTTCTGTTATTTCAGACCTGACAATAAAACCTGCACCGTCTGTGACTGACCTTAAGTCTAGTTGGCAAAAAATGAGCAATAGAAAAACTATCAAGTATGTTAGGCATTGTTTGTGTTTTTCTCTTGCAAGCTGCACGTGTCACCTAGATAACTCAGATAACACTGTGTGTGGGACATTAAACTCTAGTCAGATCAAGCTGAACACACAGAATGTCTTTTTTCAACAAGTGCCTTTTTACTTAATGGCTGGCAGACGCACACTGAACTTGGAGAACACAGAGAGCACACACACTTTCAACACAGTGAGTCATTAAGATAAAATAGATTCAAATCAAAATAAGATGACACAGCACCTTTATCTACAGCACAATCTCACATCATGTTGCATTATTTTCTGATGTTAATGAGATAAGGAAAATATTCTGGCCACTATGACTTGATACAGTATAAAGTCAGATTGCTCTCCAGATACCCTGTAGTCTCATGCTAAGAAAACCTAAGGGCCCAACTTAACTAACCTTTGCACCTCGTGTTCTTCAAGTTCAATGGCCATGTGCCAATAAGTAAAAACCCACCTCATTTACAAGAAGGCATTGCCTGTGTTCACTTTGTTCTTTGCTGTAGTTGATCTTTCCAACTTTGAAATCTCCCAATAGGCTACCACAGTGTCAGCTACACTAGATAAGGGCAGCTTGCAAGAAAAGAAAAAAACAAAAAACCAAGCAAAACCCACAATACTTTCATCTGATTGTTTTTCTATTGATCATGTGTCAAAGACTCTTTGTCATCCTGTAGCTCAGAGTGGCACACTGCAGAGTCACACCCCATTTCCACTTCTGCGGGAGGGTTAGGGGAATCCCGGGAATTCATTAATTCATTCATAGGTCAGTCTAAGTGTTTATTCTAAGACAAGTTTGTATGTATCAACTGATACGAACCGACCAAACTGAATTTAGTTTTCTTGTGTTTTGCAGATGCGACGACATTACCAGTGCAGGAACATGTCTGAACATGTCTCACCAATGAAAATACGCCTAAACATTCACAAAAGTCGCATTAACGCCTGGTTTTCCATCTCTGTCATGTATCATCAGCCTCTGCCTGCAGGTGCGTCGGGATGTAATCGCTGCTGCTGAATCTGCATCTTTCACTGATGGAAAAAAGTTTCCGATGCAAATGAACCGCTATAGTATCTAGTAGCTACAGAAAAAAAAAAGTTTAAGCTTGAACTCACATGGGAAGTACGGAGGAAAGACGAGGGTCTTCATCTAGGACTGCATGCGACGATGTCCACTCTCATACAGTCAGTTCACACCGAGAGAAGTTTGTCTTCTGTCTTTTCACCGGGAAGCACACGCCCCGCCCGCATCCGGGGAGGCGCAGCGCAGCGCGATGGACAGGCAGATATATCCTCTATCTGCAGGTAGGCTATACTGCAGATTGAGGATTTGAGCACTTAATTTAGTCTAATCTACTTTCAAATGCGTGAACTCTCTCTCTCTCTTTCGTTATTTTAATAATTCCTGGTTTTCAGCCAATGTGAAAGGAGCTTACTGCCACAGAGTCAGAGCCGCTCAATAAAACCTATAAGAGGTTATTGTGTTCCGATTACTTTGCAATAATAGGCAAAATGTGCAGTTATAAATGAATCAATTATTCACAGGGCTGAGCTCTGGCTGAACAGCCCCCTCTACTGGAGACACTAGCCTACTTTATCTGTCTATCTGTTATCCTCTTCCATCTGTTAGCCTACTTTTGTTCTTTTGCTAGAGATTTTCTCTTCGTGCAGCTGGGTGCTGTAAGGAGGCTGTGGGAGGTCAGGCATCTTGGTGAGGGCCCCACATCTTTTTCGTGCGATTACGGGCACTGGGACACACTTCTGATGCAGCATGTTTGCTGTGATTCGCTGTGCTGCATGAAGGTGAGTGACTCCACCAGACTGTAGCTCCCCCCACCTCCAAACACACTACTTGCCATGTTCCATTGGCTGAAAGGAAATCAGACAATAAAACCAGATTGTCATGTTCTTTTTTTATTTTATTTTTTACAATAAGGAAGTGAAACATTGAATAGGCTACATGATTAGTCATAAGGCACATAGCAATTGCACACTGTCATATGTACAACACACTCTTCCAGGAGCTCAAGGGGAGGGAGTTTTTTCACACTCATGCAAAGCCTATTCTGAGCTAGAACTGGGTAATGCAACTTTTGCAAGTAGGAGCATGATTCACATGTTTACATTGTCAGATTTTCTGATCTGATTAAATGCCTCTTGCTAGTCTGCAAGACACCATGCTATAATCAGTGTGAGTCAACAGCTTTAGGTGGTTTATCCCAGTCAGCTTGTAAGAATTGATTTTATTAGCAGTTTTAGCAGTTATTTAAACATCTTAAATGAATACACATTTAATTTATTGCTCCATATTTGCATTTTATGTCTTATTAGCTGCCAACCCTCAAGACCTCGACAATGGAAGAAACTCGGCTGATACCTGCAGGTCTATAGGCTCCAGCCCATCTGGATCTCGTGCCCTGAGTCATCATCCACCAATCGGCAACAGACAGTTTTCATTTGTAATCACAAACGCTATGGGATGGCTCAGTTTGGTGCATCCATGCCAGTAGATTACAGTACAGTAGATGCACCTCTGTGGCCCAGTCTCTCTTTGCTATGCAGTGTTCCTCCACGTCGGCAGTGTTTCATTGGGTCGCTCTGAAACCTCACAGCAGTGAAGCAGAGTCTGGATTTATGCTGGAGCTTTTCTAACAAAAAAAAAAGAAGAAGAAAGTTTATGAAAAACACTCTGAGTCCAGTTAGTGTAATTTCATGTATTAAGACTGTTTACTACCTGGAAGCTGGACGTCTGCACCTCCTGCAGCACAGGACAAGCCCTCCCAACATCAACCCCACCACCACCAGTGGTACAGCGATGGCAACACCAGTCCAGACTGAGTGGAGTTATTTTGTCAAGAGAGCAGAAAGGTCAATAGTTCATTTAATAAACAAGAGAACAAAGCGCACTTCTGTTGCAAGTATCACAAACACTTAACCCTCATTCACCGCTTCACACTCTGGCAGCAGAGCAGCATGTAGGGCAGTGACCTCAGATCTTCTTCTGCGGGGTGAAGGGTGACTCATTACTTCCAACACTTCATGTTATTATTCCCTGGCTTCCTTTTTGTTCTGCTTCTGCAGGACTTATCTAGTTGCAGAGCTCCATGCCTCTGTCCCAGCTGCCTCTTGCATCATCTACTTTCCTCTGATCCGAAACAACCTCTTCCTTCCAGCTTATGAACCAGCCTGCCCACGAATATTACCATTAACTTATCCCATTTTCTATATGTCCTTTCCACGTTCCATGTAGTAACCTGTTTTCTCTTCTGCACACAGCATCTATTGCACGTCTGCCGTGCCCGTCCTGGGTGAGGATTCTCCCTTTTTTTTTCCCTGTTAATGGTTTTCTTGGGAGTTTTTCCTCAGTCAGTGTGGGGACAGAGTATGTTGTTATGTCTGCCGTGTAAAACCATTTGAGATTAACTGGTTTATGTCATGTTTTGCTGATTGTGAATAAGGAACTACTGTTGTGGTTGTTTTAGTCACAACTGTCACAGCCACGCTCAGTCAACAGGAAGCAGTGGTGCATTACATAACCTCATAACAGTATGAAAACATGAGAGACTGAAGAGGCAGGCGTCATTCGCACCTTCATTCATGCTTTCGCTCAGTTCATATCTGTATCACAAAGAAACATTCACAAACTCCTCGAGAACCATTTAAAAACATCTAATATGAATATAACTTATCCCTACCATCAGGTGGAGGTGGGCCAATGGTATCAGTGGCAGTGCAGTTGTCTGTAAAAAGGAGATATTCACACTTATGAGAACACTGTTTAAAATAAATCACTTGAAGTCAGTCTTGAAGCAAACTTTGACAGATACTCACTCTCACAGGTTGCCTTAGGGCGTTCTCCTCCCTGTGCAGAGAACAGAGCAGGATCATTGATCAATTATAGCAGATTAAAAGTATTTTTAGTTGTGTTTCATCAGCTCTATAATGCTCAGTGCCAGTTTTACATGTTGCTCTGTTTGCTTTTTTACCTCAGAGACGCAGCTGCGCCGGTACGTAATCTTCTTTATGCACTCACGGGTGATGAGAGTTGTTTCATTCTTGCTCACCACCCTGGGGTCGGTTCTCGGCCCGCCGTTTGCCAGTGGAAAGTTCTACAGTCAGCATGTTGAAGACAAAATAAAGCAACTTTAGTGACCTTCACATGGATACACCACTGACAGATTAACGGACGTGACATATTCTATGTGTTAAAAACAGGTTTATCTTATCAAGATGCATCTTGACACGGAAAAAGCAAAACAAAACTTGGAAACAGTGAATTTCTTCTTGCTTCTCTAACTTACCGAGGCGTTAGACCACGAATATTCACACCGGCTCTGTTTAAAATCTGGGACCCTGTATGTCGTCAGCCCCCCAGCCTGAGTGACGTTGCATTCGAAGTCATCCTGTGCAGTGGAAAGCCTCACAAGGGCCACTGAGGATGGAAAAAAAACAAATACATGATCATAATAGTCAAAACATTTCCTGTAGCCTTCCTGATACAGATATTTAAAGAACAGGACTCCCCGTGTCGCCCTGTGAGTGACAGATAATTAACATAGTTGACAGGCATTTCCACTAAGCACTTAATTAATTGGCCGGTCTGACAATGTAAAAACAAAGAAACAAAGAAACAAAGCCTTTTCAAGTGCACTTAAAGACACATTCCCCGTGTCCTCTAAACAAACACTAATGAGTAGCCTTCAGTAATGTGGAGTTAATCAAAGTTATTGCACAACACTGATTTTACTATTGGTAGAGGGTGGAGGAGTCATTACATCACAGCTGTCACTGAAAGCTGTGGGGAATTCAACATCCTTCACACTCTGCCACGGCTACAATAACTTTGATTTGTAAACTTTCAAACCAATAAGTCACACCTCGCAGTGGTGGTTAAAATACCTATCGGGTCCCGCTGGGGAACAATTATGTGATGATGGGTCCGTGCCGGCTTAACTATATGCACCTCATGTGGCTCTGTGTTTTCCAAGGCTCATTAATATAAGTTCAGTACCACGTGCCAGTAAAAAGGCACTTTACAAGAAGTTTTAGTTAGTTTTTCTCATCCTGCTCCTTCCCATGCATGGAATGTGTGAATTATAATCTATCATTATTTTTTGTCAATAATGTATGAATTGAAAATGAAATAAAAATTAAAATTAAAAAATGTGTTCACTATGTTCTTCACTGGAGTTTATTCTTTTAGTCTTGTCTAAACTAATTAGTGTAGCCTACAGTCTTTTACTGTAATCTAGTCTTTTAACCAATAAACTGTGTACATTAAAGTTCCTTGAGTGTGCAGATGAGGATAAACTTTCTGGACGCAGGTCCACAAAACCAATATCCATTCCTCAGAATTGTCTTTTGCATATAATTTATCAACACAAACAGCTCATTTAGCACAGGTAAGGCACAACTGTTCTTCTACATCACCATTACATTCATCACGTGCAAAACACTTTCAATCACGGTCAGAAAACTTTTTGCTTTACCCCCCTCTACACCTGGCTCATTATGCTCTTTATATGCCCCTTTCCCCAACATAATACCCCACCTGGTCAAACTGAAAGCTGGCAGAACATACAGTATGGGCATTGCAACACGGGCAAGAAAATGCTAAAACTGTGACTTAGAAGAAGACGCGCCCTTCCTGCAGAGTTCTGCAGAAGTGGAGAGGGGAGGGGGTCCCGGGGATTTCACGTAGGCTCTACCCCATAGTCTGTACCCATACAGTATACCTATGGCTCTACCCTCAGTCTTTTTATAGACACATTTGTACGTATATCGAATGTATCGTTGCACACATTAAGACATTACTGGTGCAAGGAACACGTCTGGACAAGTCTCATCAATCATAATAAACCAAACAGAAGTCAACGCCGCCCGATCTCCCATCTCTGTCATGTTTCGCTTCATCAGCCTCTGTCTGACTCTGTATCCTTCGCTGGAGGCAGCAGCCTCCCGCCTCGCTGCTGCTCGGTCTGCAGCTTTCACTGATGAAAAAAGTTTCCGATGCAAATGAACCGCTTCTAAATTAACTTTATATAAAAAAGTTGAAGCTTGAACTCACATGTAAGGCACAGTGGAAAGATTAGTATCTTCATCTCCTGCAGGGGAGGACCACACAGTGCTCCCATGGCTCCACTTCATACTGATAGTTTTTCATCCTGGAGTGAGTTTATAGGCTACAGTGTTGCCCACGCCCTCAAGTGGCTTCCTCTGTCTCTCAGTAGGCTATTCATCATAAGATGAAACCTGCAGGTGTATTGCAGGATTGATCGATCTGATATTTATTTATTCAATGTGACTGGAACCTACTTCCACTAAGTCAGAGCCGTCCAATAACCCATAAAGGCACATTTACAAATAACAACAACCTTTATTGCAATAATAGGCAAAATGTACAGTTCATAAAAGGAAGGGGGGGGGGGAATAACAACTATTACAGTAAACTAAACGCGCTAACACCCTCTGCTGGAACCTGGCTGTAACTGCACACCTGTTTGACCACACAAATTGCATTGTTGCACTGCAAACCATACGTGATAGCACCAGTAGAAGCAGGAGCCCCTCGCTATAACCTGCATAGTTTTTTTTTTTTTTACTGTATGTAGCCGATCATTTCTTTGTTTTTCAGTTATTAATGTAATGTTTACCCTATTGTTTATATGATTTCTGCACTACTACTATGTATGTTTTGTAAATTAATGATAAATAAAGTTGAAAGAAAGCTATAACCTGCACAGGTGAGTCTCCCGGCTACGCCCCCGCCTCCTTATCAGACACATTACATCTATAATATAAAAGCTGGTGAAGCCAGGTAGCCTACTCAACAGGCCTGTTCATGGCGTGTCGTAAGACTCGTGCAACCACTCAGATCAGAATCACTTGAGAAGCAGGATTATAAAAGTAACGCAGTAACAGTTCATACCTGTAACATATGTGTAACACACCTGTGCAGGACATCAGCTGACCAGGAAACGCGGTGCGCGCACTGCGCAGACCTGTAAGCAGAGCAGCGCTCACCTGACTTCCTTTATGACCTGCGCACAGACGGGCAGACGGCCGAATACGCGCCAATGTTGCTATAAACACGGAAGAAACGCAGGGAACCCAGATCCACCTGGCTTTTAGTTTGAAAACCTGTTGGAAAGATGAGGATATCTACTGGTGACACACTGGTAAGTGATGACTTAACTCACTTAAAATGAATGCATCCACAATTAAACGTTGCAAGGTAAGATGAAAATAATCATGACTAAACGATTAATTGAAAAAATAATCGATAAATTAGTCGGCAACCAAAATAATCTTTAGTTGCAGCCCTACGATCAGGAGAAGCTGATTCATGCTTTTATCTCCAGTAGACTTGACTACTGTAACGGTCTTCTTACTGGTCTCCCCAAAAAAGCATCAAACAGCTGCAGCTCATTCAGAACGCTGCAGCTCGAGTTTTAACCAGAACAAAGAGATCAGATCACATCAGCCCAGTTCTTAAGACCTTACATTGGCTCCCAGTCAGCTACAGAATAGATTTTAAAGTTCTGCTACTGGTTTACAAATCACTGAATGGTTTAGGTCCAGAATACATGAATGACATGTTAGTAGAGTATAAACCCAGTAGAGCTCTGAGATCTACTGACTCAGGTCAGATAGTGGAGCACAGAGTTCAAACTAGACATGGTGAAGCAGCATTTAGCTGTTATACTGCTCACAACTGGAACAAACTACCAGCAGAACTGAGATCAGCCCGAACTGTGAGCATTTCTCTTTTCACGTGCTTATAGCTGAGAACTTAAAACTTTATCTATGTTCTTTTATTTTACTTTTATTTGCTCTTGCTTTTAACTCTGTTTTTAGTGTTTTGTTTGTTTTTATTCTGTTCTGTTTTGTCTTTATGTAAAGCACATTGAGTTGCCTTGGTATGAAATGCGCTATATAAATAAAGATGCCTTGCCTTACAAAATTTGTAGGGCTGCAACTTGTCAGTGTTGAGTCACCAGTGGTGAGTCTGAGCCCCGAGCGCTGAGACACCAGCAGGTCACCAGTGGTGACCTCTGACCTGTGGTGGTCACCACTGGTGACTCACAGTGGTCAGTGTGGAGTCACCAGTGGTGAGTCAAAGCACTGAGGCTAGGCTACTGATGTTATGATGCGACTTCACGAAGAACTTTTTCATTAAATTGTTGGTTCACTCAAGGGCAAAACTTCTTAAATCTTAATTTGCTCTGCTAAGAAATAAACAAGTTAAATTATTAAAACGATAACAGTAGTTTGTGTAGAGTCTGTATTTGGTTGTGTTGGTACTGGCTTACTGAACATGCATAGTAGTGTGCACATTAAAACACTGGATCCAGCAATCAGTTCAGTTAGGTATTTGGTAGCCCAACAATGTTAGGAAACTATTGGTGAACAAAAGATGGTGGATGATTTCCTGTACAAAAATAAAATAAAAGATAATTTCCATATAAAGCAAATAAGAACAATCAATCAGGACATTTAAACTTAACTCACTTACAATGCATCCACAATTAAATGTTGCAAGGTAAGAGGATATAGGCCAGTGAGTTTCTTTTGTCTAGTGTGGAGGGAAAAGAGAGGCGGGCCTCGATCCAGACAAGGTGGAGTCTCATATGATTTTTTTTTTTAACAGCCTGAATACAACTACTTTCCATGATGTCAGTAAATATGACGGGCCTATTAGGCTATTGTTATTTTTCTGAGATTTACCCTTAACTGTTAGAAATTACAATGGCCGTAAGAAAGTGGACAGTGAATGTGCTTCTGTAACTTGGGGAAATACTCATTTGGTTTTGTTTGCATTGGACCTCATTTGCCTTTCGATGTCTTCATAGATTTTGAATGGCGCACCAAATCACAAACCACATCTCAATGGGAACAACCCGGCATACATCATCGATACAGCATGTGCTTCGCAAAATACTTCCTGGATTTCAGCATGGGAAGTTACATCACTGTCTGAGCTGAGTGAGTCACACAACCACCCATCAGCACATTTGCTGGTATCATAATTCATTGTTCCTCCTCTTGCATCCTTACTGTTTCAATGTTTATTTGGGGTTGTTGTGCCACCTAGTGGGCCACATGCATAAACCCTCATGTTCTCAAAAATGTTTCCCTACAGTATGTTCTCAAAGTAATCAAAATATTTCAGTGTGTGAATGCAAAAATTCTGAAAAGACACTTACAAAGCCATTCTAAAAAAATAATAAAAAAGAGAAGATCTTTGTCCTATAGTGCAATTGTATGTGTTTTCATAGGCAGGTCAGGTGCCACCTCAGGCCAGTGCAACATCTTATGGATCCACACGACCAACAAGAAATGGTAAGTCACTGTCCGTCTCCTCTGGCAGCTGCCCTCATTGAATTTGAGGTTTGTTTTTTTTTGTCTACACTACAACAGTTATTACTGCATTACATATAAAGCAGATGTTAATATTAATAGCACATGGTTATCTAGACATTTCATCATGTTGAAGTTTGTGAATTGATATTTAAATGAATCATTGTCTCACTATACCAGGTCAACACCATCCTCCATAGATTTGCCTTATTTTCTAACATTTATTCTATTGAGTGTTGACAATTAACACATGAATTATTTCTACTTTTTTTAAAATTAATTTTTAAATTTTTTTTTACAAACAGTTGTCCTGGAAGAGCTCTGCTTCATTCTTCAGTCTTTTTTTCCCCCCTGTCTCCTCCCTCGCTACAGAGACACTTGGTCAGCTGTTTTTTTTTTTCTTTTTTTCAGGTTGAGTGAGTCATAAAGGGAGTGTGCATGCAGCCTGGCTGCTGTCTGCACCGTGCTGCTCTTGGACACTCAGCATGGCTCTCAACGTCCCGGGGCTGATAGTCACCATCATTTTCTACCTGCTGGTGCTTGTGATCGGCATCTGGGCTTCTTTTAAATCCAGAAAGGATGAAAACAGGACGCAGGCAAGCCATGAGGAAATGGCCCTGTTGGGGAACAGGAAAATCAGCTTGGTGGTCGGCATCTTCACTACAACTGGTGAGTCTGTGTCTGTGCTGCAGTGCAGCAGCTGCAGCCCGCCGGGCCGGAGCCCGTCACTTTACATGCATCACTGGAATGTTTTGATATAGTAGATGATTAAATGTGCATGAGGTGACTGTGTTAATAGATTATTTGTGTGTCTGATTAAAACTGTGTGCATGGGGATGACCGGACACATTTAGACGATAAAAACCATTCGACAACCATATCGTAAATAATTCTTTAAGGCGGCTTTCAAAAGATTAAATATGTCTCTAAAAATAAATGCAGGATTCAGGACAGGGGAGCTGAGATGCCTTTAATCTAGTGCTTCTTTGTGGGGTGGTGCTGTCCACCAGGCGGTATTCAGAAAGTGGTTTATTAGCGTTTATTTAAAGTGACTTAAACCAAAGATTCACAAATAGTTTAGATAAAACTTAAAGAAGTTGCAGACATATTAGTGGAGCAGATAAAAGCACAGTTTGAGTGGAATTGTGCAAATTATGATACAAGCGTGAAATTTGGTGTATTTGTTCTCAAGAGGCTTCTGATCAAATTTGTCTGATTGGACATTTGAAAATCCAAGATGGCGGCAATTTATCAAGATGGCTGCTAAATTAGCCTCATAAATCACCATTTTTATATTAACGTGTGTAGTTTTTATTTTATTTTATTGATCTTGGTGTCAATTCCTATATTTTCAAGTCTGTTGAGTTGGATTTTGTGATTTTATACAGGGTAGCGCCCAAGAAATTAATTTCGTAAAACAGTGTTTTTCAAACTGTGGGGTGCGCCTCACCTTGGGGGGTGCCAGAGTTTTTAAGGGGGGGCACGACATGAGAAAAAAAGAACTGTAAACATTAAAACAAAAGATGAGTGAAGTGTCACCTGCACAAAGGGCTCAATGATTAATTTCATTTGCAATTATAGTGCAATATTATCAAATGCGATTTTGTTACACGCAGGCTGCAATTATGCTCTAGTGTTATTTGTCATGCAAACAAGGGGGGATGGGGCTGTCGGTGAAAAGAGAAGGCAACAATGCCACACTGTTACGTTGTATGTTGGTCTTCGGCTCAGCTGAATGTGGCACTACGTTGCCTGTGGAACTATTCCAGTTAAAAAAATAAGAGCGCCAGGTGTGCCACACCGCGTCAGGTATGCAGCAGGACCAGTGGTACAGCGTCCTTCCGCATACATACAGAGTTTTTTTTTTTTTTCTTTTAATGACTGGAGCACGAGCCGAGTTTTCCTCTACTACCGCTGAACAGCTTTGTTCATCTCGTACGTAATGTGCGTGTTACTTATTGTGCAGATCAGGTGCACGCTCGTGGTCATGGTGATTTCCAGGGGCAGACAAGAACGCTGTAACGCTACAACAATAGCTTCTGCCACCGGCTGTCTTGGATGTTTCTATTCCGGGGTCTTACACCAGTGCGGGGGGTGTGGAGCAGGAGCACATGCGTTATCCAGTTAAACTCTGATTAAGGTGTATACATGCCGGAGAAAGTCCAATTCCAATCGCATTATCTGGGTGTCTGAATCGGAGAAAAACCGATATTAGTTGGACTAACGTGTTTACATGAACTCAGTTGTCCAGTTATAGTCAGATAAGGCAATAATTTGGTTTTCTCAAGTGTCATGAAAAAACGTACTGAGTGTTACGTATTGTATGTTGGTCTCAGGCTCGGCTGAATGTAGCACTACTTTGCCTGTGGATTTCCCAATTAAAGAAATAAGAGCGTCAGGTATGCAGCAGGACCAGTGGTACAGCGTCCTTCCGCATTTTAGCCCGGTCGCTAAACCAGAGTTTTGTTTTGTTTTGTTTGTTTTTTTTAATATATATATTTTTTTGGCTTTTCATGCCTTTATTCGATAGGACAGTTGAGAGTGTGACAGGAAATGGGAGGCAGAGATGGGGGGGATGACATGCAGGATAGGGCCGTCCGACGCGGGACTCGAACCGGGGCCGCCTGCAGCGAGGACTGTAGCCTCAACACATGGGGCGGGTGCTCTACCAACTGAGCTAAACACCGCCCCTTGTTTTGTTTTTTTAATGACTGGAGCACGAGCCGAGTTTTCCTCTACTACAGCTGAACGTACAGACAAAGACGTACAGCAGAGACCTAGCACAGTCTCATTGGTGCATTTCATTATTATAAACCTCAGACTGTCCACTACCCAGGCCATCACACAGGGAGAGCATGTGTGGCTTGTGTCATGAGTGTGTTACAGAGTTCGATATGAATGTTCACATTGGTCTTATTTGTCAGTGCTTTGTTATGTTGTCATCATAGTTAGTATGCTGAGAAACAGGCCTGTAGCCTAAAATAAATCCTACAGGAAAGACCAGTTTATTTTGAATAAATTAAATATTGTTCAATAGCTTCAAATCAGGGCTTCCTTGCACAGCACTCTGCAGCTGCATATGTAACCAGTAGCAGCTAGAGGAACTTTTTTGTTTAGTGTGAAGTTACACAGTCATTGGTGTCCTTTTTCGTTACTTTTCCAATAAAGTTATATATAAATCTTTTTTTCTCCTTTTCCATTAATAATGTCATCTATGTGTCTAAATACAATACAATACAATGTGTCACTTTCACAAATTAGTCTACTACACACATTTCTTTGAAAAAAAGGAACTTCAGGAGGCTAATTTGGCAGCCATCTTGAAAAATGGCCGGCATCTTGGATCTTCACATGTCCAATCGGACAGATTTCATCAATAGGCCCTAGAGAACAACCAAACCAAATTTCATGCTTGTATCATAATTTGCACGGTTTTTCTGTTATCTACTCCACTATATGTAATCCACAGCGTAATACCGCTTGACTTGTTTATTTGTAGGATCCCCATTAGCCGATGTCATGACATTAGCTATTCTTCCTGGGGTCCTCAATGCAGTTTTAAAAAGAAACGTAGTACATATTAACATTCATAGTAGTACATATTAACATTCATCGCTGTTACAGATTACTGTAACATGTCATCATATACACATACAGCAAACAGTCTAGTCTGAAATATTATTATTAGGTGCAAAAAATACATTATACATCACATTACATTACCAGAACAGTTCAACCCACAAATAAATTCCTCTAATAAATTATTACACATTACATATTTCTTACTCTTTTCTTACTATTTTCAATTTATTTTCTTGTTGTTGAGATTGTGTCAAGTCAACAGTGTTTGTGTTAGCCCTGGAAGTGCAGATGTCACTGACAGGAACTACTAGTCAGCCCCTTGTGCAGTGAACATGCAACAATGACTATGGTTTATGTTGTGAGGTTGTGAGACTTCTCCTGTTTTCAGTGACTAAATTTCTAACTCGTTACAAAATTGTGCACCATGCAGCTACCTGGGTCGGAGGGACCTTCATCATCGGCACAGCGGAGACCGTGTACGATCCGAAGCTGGGACTGATCTGGGCTGTGATGCCGTTGGCGGCGACCTTGGCCTTCACCATCGGTGAGACTCTGATCTCAGCGTCAGATTTAACTTGTGGATGGAGCCGCAGAATCTGAATTACAGTTCTCTTCTCTTATCTCCTCTCATTTGAAGGCGGTCTTTTCTTTGCCAAGCCGATGAGAGACAGGAGGTACGTCACCATGATGGACCCTTTCCAGATCAAGTACGGAAATGGACTGAGCGCACTCCTGTCGGTGGCCCCGCTGATGTCAGAAATCATTTGGGTGACATCGACACTGATCAGTTTGGGTAAGAATTTAAAAGGGCTCGACTCTTGATTTGTATCAACGTATCGTATGTGTCTGTCTGCATGGTGTCGTTTACCTTTTTAAATTTCACTCCATGTTTGCCTGTGAAACTCAGGATGGCTGGGTTTGTTGTTACCGTCTCAGATTCCCACACGTCTCTTATGATCATTCAAAGTATATCATGTGTAGTATTTTTGAATCATTCAATTCAAATTCAAAACAACTTTATTAATCCCACAGGGGGCAATTCATTTTGAGCAGCAGGTTGTCGTGGTTTGTATGGCCTACATGGCCCACAATAGACAGACAATAAATACATAATCAGTACAACACACATCAGACAACAACAACAACACGGAGCTTGAAATGGGTATAGTATAAAAAATAAAAAAATAAAAAATAGAGAAACCCTATGAGGAATTTAAAAGTCTGAGTGCAGAGGGGACGAATGATTTAGAGAAGCGGTTCGTTCTACACATAGGAAGGGCATGACGGCGCCCTGAAGGCAACAGAGCGAATTCACCCGCAAGGACATGGCTCGGGGAGGCTAAGATGCTCTCTGCTTTTCTGAGAATTTGCTGGTTGCAGAAGGAACTTACTCATTAGTAGCCTTCATCAACTCCTGCTAACATTTCCATATTTCGCACATTCTGTGACAAACTGTAAACTGTTTTCTTGTCTGTAACAACATCTATTGCACGTCTGTCCGTCCTGGGTGAGGGATCCCTCCTCTGTTGCTCACCCTGAGGTTTCTCCGACTTTTCCCTGTTAAAAGGGTTTTCCATGGAGTTTTTCCTCAGTCGATGTGAGGGTCTAAGGACAGAGGATGTTGTTACGATGCCATGTAAAGCCCTTTGAGACAAACTGTTTGTAAAAACGGGCTATACAAATAAAATTGCCTTGCCTTGCCTTGCCTTATGCAGGTATTTCCTTTTTTATACTGATGCCCTTCGACATAAATGCATCACATCTCTACACATGATTCATGATGTTAATGTCTTTTTCTCATTTTGCTTGAGTGGGAATCTGCATGCACCGTTTTACTGTATTTTTTTGTTAGTTTTTTTGAGTGTGCATGGTAACTGCATGTGTGTGTGCCATTAGGTGTAACCATGAGTGTGATCCTGGATTTGTCGTATGCTGTGTGTATCTGGATCTCTGCCGCCGTGGCCATCACCTACACTCTGCTGGGAGGCCTCTACTCCGTGGCCTACACTGACATCATACAGCTCATTCTCATTTTTATCACCTCGGTAAGTGAGGCAACCGCACCTCGGATGGTTTGGATTCACAGCAGATAACGGTGGATTGTTTTTTTTTTTGTACGATACAATCCTCGTTTACTGCACAACTACAGTAGCAGCAGAGTCAGCTGTGCAAAACGCTGCCATGCCACAACATGCTAAACTTGTTTGTTGACCACTTCCTGCTGAGCAAAGTGATGGACCATGCTTGCCTTGACTCTGATAAGAGAGGATGATACAGTGTGAAGGGTCACCTGTTTTTTGTTTTTTTTTGCAGGATAAGTGTAGTCAAATATAAGATTTGTATGTCGGCGTATTCGCATGTGTTTTTTTTAAACTGCAGTGTGTTGAGCATTCAGAAAAGTGAGACGTGTGACATAGAAACATAAACTCTAAATCTCTCTCTCTTTGTCTCTCTCCTCAGTGGTTGTGTGTCCCGTTCGTCCTCATGAATCCGGCGTCCGTCGACATCACCACCACGTCCTTCAATCGCACCTTCCAGGCTCCGTGGGTGGGCTCTCTTACTGCAGACACGGCCTGGAGGTGGATCGACATCTTCTTACTCCTGGTAAAGTCGTGACCCTGGATCCTGATTCATAACATAAACTCAGACTCCACATAAAATTCAATGTTTCATTAAAAACTGACATTTTTCTGGGGAGGTTTCACTTTGGCTCTGGTTCAGTCTGTCTCAGTGCCAGGAAATAAAAAAAAATGTTATGGATACAAATGACCTCCTCTGATGTTCAGACAATGAAACAACTTTAGTAAAAGAACAAAGCATTATTACATTTGTTTCTGATGAATAACTACAGCATGGGATTAGACTTCACTTAACTTCATTTGTCTTAATATTAAAACTTTATGCATCTTTGCCTCCTCCTTCTCCCAGAGTATAGGAGACCTGGGTTTTCAGGACTTCCACCAGAGGACGCTGTCTGCCACCTCTTCAGCCACAGCCAAGCTGAGATGTTACGCTGCTGCTTTTCTCATCCCCACATTTGGGATCCCCCCCGTGCTGATCGGGGCCGCAGCTGCATCGACAGGTGAACAAGTCACAACAAAAACCTTAACAAAAAGGTTTCAACCTGAAATTTAAACTTGATTTTCATCATTGCACCAATTAGTCACTTAAAAACATCTATTTGATAGACAGGTAGGTTTGCAAAAGTGCAGAATATAGAGACTGTTTTAATGGTGGCAACGTTTCGGTGCTGTGGCCTTCTTCAGGCAAACAGTTTAAAGCTGTTTAAAACAATTAAAAGATTTTTTTCACAGTCACAGTGACTCACAAAATGCAGTTTGTTAGAGGAGTTCTTTGGTAAACACTCAGATACAAGGATGAGCTGGATACATTTTGTGGTCAAAGCTAATTTTTTAGCCATTACTACGACTTTACACAGCAACTATGACACACGAATGGTTCATATTAAACGACTCGGGAGGCAAATTGTAGTTTTTATTTATGGATTACATTGGCTGACACGCCTCTGCAGCATCGCGTGGCAGTCGGGGACAGTGCCTCTGGACTGGCAGACCGGGGTGGTGGTCCCTCTCTTCAAAAAGGGGGACCGGAGGGTGTGTTCCAACTACCGGGGGATCACCCTCCTCAGCCCCCCGGGGAAAGTCTATTCCAGGGTGCTGGAGAGGAGAATTCGGCCGATAGTCGAACCTCGGATTCAGGAGGAACAATGCGGTTTTCATCCTGGCCGTGGAACGCTGGACCAGCTCTACACCCTCCGCAGGGTGCTTGAGGGCGCATGGGAGTTTGCCCGACCAGTCCACAACCAGTCCACATGTGTACGGTCCCTGTACGACCGGAGCAGGAGCTTGGTTCGCATTGCCGGCAGTAAGTCAGACCTGTTCCCGGTGCGTGTTGGACTCCGGCAGGGCTGCCCTTTGTCACCGGTTCTGTTCATTATTTTTATGGACAGAATTTCTAGGTGCAGCCAAGGGCCGGAGAGGGTATGGTTCGGGAGCCACTTGATTTCATCTCTGCTTTTTGCAGATGAAGTGGTCTTGTGGACCTTCAGCATGCACTGGGGCGGTTCGCAGCCGAGTGTGAAGCAGCTGGGATGAGAATCAGCACCTCTAAGTCCGAGGCCATGGTTCTCGACCGGAAAAAGGTGGCTTGCACCCTCCAGGTCGGGGGAGAGTTCCTGCCTCAGGTGGAGGAGTTTAAGTATCTTGGGGTCTTGTTCACGAGTGAGGGGAGAACGGAGCGCGAGATCGACAGGCGGATCGGTGCGGCGGCCGCAGTAATGTGGTCATTGTATCGGTCCGTCGTGGTGAAGAAGGAGCTGAGCCGAAAGGCAAAGCTCTCGATTTACCGGTCGATCTACGTTCCCACCCTCACCTATGGTCATGAACTCTGGGTCATGACTGAAAGAACGGGATCCCGGATCCAAGCGGCCGAAATGAGTTTCCTCCGCAGGGTGGCGGGGCGCTCCCTTAGAGAGAGGGTGAGGAGCTCTGTCACCCGGGAGGAGCTCGGAGTAGAGCCGCTGCTCCTCCACATCGAGAGGAGCCAGCTGAGGTGGCTCGGGCACCTGTATAGGATGCCCCCTGGACGCCTCCCTCGTGAGGTGTTCTGGGCATGTCCCACCGGGAGGAGGCCCCGAGGAAGACCCAGGACGCGCTGGAGTGACTACGTCACTCGGCTGGCCTGGGAACGCCTTGGGGTCCCCCCGGAAGAGCTGGAGGAAGTGTCCGGGGAGAGGGAAGTCTGGGGATCCCTGCTCCGACTGCTGCCCCGACTCCGGATAATGCGGCGGACAATGGATGGATGGATTACATTGTTAAATCCTGTCCTTTCCTATTTCCCCAGACTGGAACCTGACCTCTTATGGTTCTCCGCCTCCGTTTGAACGGGGTCAGACAGGTTTGATCCTACCCCTCTCCCTGCACCACCTGACCCCGCCTTACATCTCCGTCATCGGCATCGGAGCTGTGGCGGCCGCGGTGATGTCGTCCACTGACTCCGCCCTGCTGTCGGCAGCCTCCATCTTCTCCTCGAATATCTACAAGAAGAACCTGAGGACTGAGGTGAGGTTGGCGTGGTGGAGCAGAACTATCATTTATTTGTCTGCTGCTTTTCCTAATGATCTTCTGTGTGATTGTAGGCGTCGGAGAACGAGATCCGCTGGGTGATTCGAATCGCCGTGGTTGTGTTTGGCCTGGCTGGTACGTCGCTCACCTTCCTCCACACTGGTGTTATGGCTTTCTGGGTCCTGGGTGGAGAAATTGCCTACATTATGATGTTTCCACAGCTGGTCTGTGTGCTCTTCTTCACCGTCTCCAATGGTTACGGTGCCACTGTGGGTTTCCTGGTTGGGCTTTTTTTAAGGCTCTTGTGTGGCGAGCCATTGCTAGGGCTTCCACCTGTCATCCACTTCCCAGGATGCACCTTTGAAGACGGTGTTTACGTTCAGTATTCCCCCATCCGGACCATTTGTATGCTAGTGGTGTTTGCCACCATTTTGCTAGTCTCCTACCTGGCTGCTCTGCTCTTCAACAAGGGATTAATATCTGAACAGTGGGATGTGTTCGAAGTTAAAGTCCGACCACTGACTCCGATACCGACAGGCATTTCAGCAGATTTCGGCAGCACTGAAAACAACAACAACGTAAAACCTCCGTGTGAGAATCAAGAAGGTTCAGATCCGATGCTGACATCAAAGTGTTGAAAAACACTAAGCGACATCAAAATGTCAATACAGAACCCTAAAACTGTGTCACCACTCCCAATAACTTATAAACCATAATGTGATTTTAAAAAAATGAGGATTTAAAGTCATAATCCCACAAACGTAATACATTTCCCACAGATGTAAAAGCTGTTACCTGCTACAAACATAACATACATTCTCTGCCATTTGTGGAAAGGTGAATTTTTTTTCCCCCACAAAAATAATAAGAAAATGAAACTTTGTTTTTGGTTTATTTACTTACAACATACAACTGCCAACGGGTTTAAGTTGACTCATTGGGGGAGAGCAGGTATAAACACCTAAGAAACCTTGCACACGATACAGACTGTGCATTAACAAGTCCCCCTCCTACAGTACTGTACGTCAGCCTGTTCAGCACCACGGACAGCGCACAGACTCTCCTCCCACTGTGTCTTAAGGGTCTTTTTCTTTTTGTAAATAACATTCCCTTCAAAGTTTAATGAAGTTAAAATGTAATACTTTCAATTCCAATTCAAAAAAAGTTTACATTCAAAATGTGTTTCTCTTGTTCCTGCAGTTGAGTGTACAGACTGATGTATAAGTGCAGAGTAGCACAATACTGCAGTATTTTGTGTGGTAATATTATATCGATAAGAATACACTAAGTTTTGATCTTTTTTCTTTATTGTTTTTGTACCAGAATACCAGAGTAGTTTTTGTCATCATGTCTGCTTGACAGTCTCATTTCACAGAAATAAAAATAATTGAAGTGAGATGAACAGACTGAGTATTTGATCTTTTCAGGTAAAACAGATGTGGACAAACTTTGCCTTTTAGGATATAATTTGTTGTAAAAGGGAAATTACACTTTATCCCAATATGCTACTGCAATTCTCCAGACAAAATGTTTAAAATCCTAATGATCATAATATTGTATGATGGAGAGACTCTGGTGTTTCCTGCCCCTGATGATTTGTGACATCACAAATAATTTAAAGGCCAGTCGTGGTCCAATATTCAGCGTACTACAAGTCTAACGTGGAAACTACACTGAGAATTATGAACAAATGATGAGCTATGATCATTACGGATACATCTCATCTGAGTCAGCTGCAGTATGAATGTTATTTACAGAACGATGGATGGATGAATAAGTGGAGTGAAAGAGAAAAAGACCAAATTGCTCCATAAGTGAGGGTGATGGTATCAACAGGAAGTCGCTCTGAGGAGGGTGAGGCCGGTGGTTATTCTTTGTGCTCACACTGAGTTCACGAAGGATGAAGACATCCATGCATCGATGAATTGCTGCAAAGTCCCACCTCGTCTACTTACTGTCAGGGACGGACTGGGAGGAGAGACGCACAAACATCTGGAGCCGCTGCCAGCTGCTACTTGGGAAGGACGCTGCTGTTCGTTCACATCCATCGAGCTGATCTGGCGACAAGGACAAATGAGCAGGTGCAGTTGTAGAGATATCTTCAAACACTGTTGGATTAATAACAACAAGAGGGGAGATGCGGGTCTTGTAAGGAAACAGGAGGAAGTAGGAGAAAAGATCCCCTGAGAAACAACAGGTTTTGAAGATTTATTTTTTGACAGTTTTGTAGTAATTACTGTATTGTATTATTTCAAATGTAAATTTTACCCGGATCTGTTTAAACCAGCTTTATAGCTTGACATGCTTCATGTCATGGATCACACTGCCTCTGACGGTTCATCTTCCTCCATCACCTTGCACACCCATACAGCCACAGTAAAACTCAGTTGTCTTGTCAGTCTGGTCCTCTCGTGTGCACTGTCTTACATGTTGGATGTACAGCACAGCTTCTTCCATCACACAGGAAACCAGCCATAAGATGTCGTATGATAGACTAACTGAGGGCCTGAAGGTTTTGCAAAGGATAAACATCATCACTGGCATTATCCTAACTCTTGTGGCCTTCTGTTTCCTGTGTTACACGATATGTAACACAAATCCACTGATGCATTAATGGAAATTCTTATGGTGAATTTCTATTTATAAAACGTCTAGTGAATGAGAAACATTTTTTTGTTTCCTGCAGCCTCGGAAGCATCATGTCTCTGTGCTCTTTGTCACAAACCTCCTCATCTCCAATCTGGTGCTGATCTGCTCCTTGATCCCCTACGTCTATGACATGGAAGCCTTGTATATAGAATACTCAATGATTAGTTTCCACTTTGCGTTGATGATCAGTCTCATCTTCAGGATGTGTATCGCAGTGGAAAGGTATCTTATCTGTATATCCAGCATCAATGTGCTGCTGTGATATCATACCCTGAATATAACCTTCTCGTCTTTTCCTGCAGGTACATGATCATCGCCCACCCAACCTACATCAGAGGAACTCTGACCTCTGTTCTGGCCTGTGTCGGGCCCTGGGTCCTTTGTTTTCTCATGTTTTATGTTTGTTTCGCCATGGGGCAAGACATCTTCTACTTAGGCCAACTCGTACTAATACTTCTGTCCATCATTGTCATTGTCATCATCATCGTGGTTTTGACTATCCTGTTTGTGTTTTTGACCTTCGTCGCTCTGTCTGCTGCCACCTCTGTGGCCACTGAGGAAAAACGAAGAACTCGGGAAGTTTTAGTTCTGTTGCTGGTTGATTACTTTCTGCTGATCATTCCAGCGTTAATTCTTTTGATTAATTCCCCCGATTATGAATCAAGCATCTATATTGTCCTGTTCACTGTTTTTGTGGACTTGATGATTTTTTTTCTGTTTGTTTTAAGGGCCAGTTGACAGGTTTCTGGCACGCCTGTGCTATTGCATGATGGACAGTGTTACAGATGATAGCATTTGTCACAAACCTCCTCATCTCCAATCTGGTGCTGATCTGCTCCCTAGCTCCCTAGCTCCTCCCCTCAAACCCTCCCCTCCATGCCAAAACACTGCCAGTAACTTGACACTGAAAAAATGAAAACTGAAACTGAAAACCAGAGAGACAGTAACAGACAACTTTCATTTGGCAGAGGTGGGGGCTTTTCAATATTCAATAAATGTATTGTCTTGAAATTTACGACAAAGTCGCAGACTTTAAACAACCGCATAGTGTTTATGCCAGAGACCACGAGCTACAAGAACCAAAAACCTGTTTTTTACATAAACAAGCCGTCCTCCGAGCTGGACGGATAACATTGATATCTATGCACAGCCGGAAGCCGGATGAGTATGCAGAGACTGTCTACAAATTGCAATTCCAAGAAAGATGCTGCAAATAACTTCAATAACTTCACTGTTATACAGTATAATGACTCAGACACACAAAGTCTTCTCATTGTCATACTTGT
The DNA here is from genome assembly GCF_045865225.1 of Trachurus japonicus. NCBI lineage: Eukaryota > Metazoa > Chordata > Actinopteri > Carangiformes > Carangidae > Trachurus > Trachurus japonicus. The sequence goes on along the minus strand of NC_140921.1, from coordinate 8,442,125 downwards.
TTTTCATGGGACCATTAAACATGACTGGCGCTTTACACAGAATACTCATAGGTCGGAGCAGCATTGCCTCTGCTCACAAAATGCTGAAATGCAAGTGTAGCTTCACCAGGGGCGGACTGGACATCTGTGTGTTCTGGAGAAGAACGGCCGGTAGTCCACGGACGGCCGTCGGCTGCCTCGTAGACGTAGTCACTCTTTTCCTTTTCTTCTAAATGTCATATTATGGGCCTACTAAAAGTAACCAAATAAATCAATAGCCAATGCATTTGCAGTAAACATGTCGTCATTTCTTTTTGGTTTAACAAACTGCAACACCAGTGTGAAACAACAACTTAAAGTGCAACCACAACAAAGGATTTCTCAAGGGATCGACAGAAGTTACACAGAAAGTTTACTGCTCTTGGGGGCCTTATGCCTTGAGCTGGCTCTGTCTGTGATCTACCTGTTACTCTTAGAAAAGCCACCAGACCCCCCCCCCAGCATCATAACATGACACTAAAGTTAGCCTAGTAAAAGAAAAATATATATACAGAAATTCGTCATTGGCTATGGAAATATTCAAAACTTGATCTGATTGTTTTAATGGCAGTGTCCAAGAGACAGCCATGAGCAGAGCAGGAATTGAGCACCCATGCCTAGGGCCCATTACCACTAGTCTTTATACTGTTTAACAGTGAAGTTTTTGATTAATATTTGCAATAAAAAATCATCAAAATTATGGAAACGCTTATTTTTTTCCAAAACAGCTGTTGTAGTTTGACCATGTGGAGACCGTTGATGTGTGGAGTGATTATAGGCTACTGGAGTTATTATTATATGCAATAAAATTCAACAAAATTACTTTTAAAAACTAAATTTTTCCAAAACAACTGTTGTGGTTTGACCATGAGGAGACCATTGATGTGTGAAGCGATTTAGTCATAATACTATATAACAGTGAAGTTATTCATTATTATTTGCAATAATAAAAAAAAAATGCTTGCAGCGTCTTTCTCTGGAATTGCAATTTGCAGACGGTCCCTGCCCACTCGTCTGGCTGCTGGCTGGGCGTAGAGATAAGGGCCTTTATCCGTCCAGCTCAGAGGACGGCTTGTTTTTATATAAAAAAAACAAAGCTCTTATCTTGTAGCTCGTATACTACCTACGATGGGAAAGAGGCATAATTTGTGTTTGAACAATGTTCCGCCTCAGACTTATTGATCCAAGAAATTAGAATCTGTGAACAATTTCCCAACTTTACCGAAGTCATCTGGAGCCGCTGCCAACTGCTGCTCTGTCCGTCACTCTTCATACCTAGGAGGGACCGCTGCTCGTTCACAGCCATCGAGCTGATTTGGGCGACAAGGACAAACGATCAGGTTTATAGAGACTTCGGTTGGATTAATAACAACAAGAGGGAGGACGCGGGTCTCGTAAGGAAACAGGAAGGAAACAGGAGAAAATCTCTCCTGAAGAACTTGCCAGAGAATCAACAGGTTTTTAAGATTTCTATTAAGTTTTGTAGTAATTTTGTGACTGTTATAGACCTACTTTCACTATGCTAGTACTGCGTGTGTGTGTGTTTTTTTTAAACAAGTAAATAAATTCCTGTTGTGCATGTTAAAAAACAACAACGGCGTAACGGTGTAAAAAAAATGCCACAGTTCTCTACCGTAGCCTACGCATTTCCTTGTAATAGACACTGTTATAAGTTTTGTGTAATTATGTAACAGATACGTCCAGTATACGCAGCAATAATGAGCTATTATAAGGCAATTCGGCATAGTTCGCTTTTCAAAATGTAAACAAATTAAGATTGAAAAACGCGACTCAAGTGTTGGTGCTGATGAACCACATTGTCCATTATGGAATTATTTTTTGTATCAAATCAATCCAAACAAAATCTCTTCAATGTCAAACTAAAATAAGATCTTGAGAAAGAATAAAAATAGACAGAAAAAACTAACTGAAATAAAAAAAACTGTAATCTCAAAACCAAATTAGACCTTTAATCATTAAAAACATATTTACCAAATTTTGGTAAATATGTTTTTGTTTACAGTTCACTTTGCTTCATTTTCACTAAACAGGGTTTTTCTCATGCTGTTGTCTTTGCGGTTGTGCTGTCCATCCCTCCACTGACGTATTTTTGCTGTCATGGATCACACTGCTTCTGACGGTCACGGTTCAGTCTGGTCCTCTTGTGTGCACTGTCTTACATGGTGGATGTACATTACTCACAGCTTCTTCCATCACACAGGAAACCATCCATAAAATGTCGTTAAAAACGTTCGAGAGCCTGAGGATGTTGAACGGGGTGAACATCATCATTGGCATTATCCTAACTCTCGTGGCCTTCTGTTTCCTGTGTTGCACGGTATGTAAACACAAGTCTATGTGTGCATTAATGGAAATTCTTATGGTGAACTTTTACTTATATGACATCTAGTGAATAAGTAACATGTTTTCTTTTTTTTTCATTCATGTTTCCTGCAGCCTCGGAGGCATCATGTCTCTGTGCTCTTTGTCACAAACCTCCTCATCTCCAATCTGGTGCTGATCTGCTCCTTGATCCCCACGGAGCTAATGACTGAAGAAGTAGGAATGGGAGGCTTGTTTATAGCGATGGTTCTCTTCTTTGCACTGATGATTGGTCACATTTTCAGGATATGTATCGCAGTGGAAAGGTATCTTATCTGTATATTGGGCATCAATGCTGTGCTGTGATTATACAGTAATAATATCCTGATAACCGTCTTGTCTTTTCTTACAGGTACATGATCATCACCCGCCCAACCTACATCAGACGAACTCTGACCTCTGTTCTGGCCTGTGTCGGGCCCTGGGTTCTTGGTTTTCTCATAACTTATATTTGTTTTGCCACGCTGCTAGATTTCATCTTGTACATCCTCCTACTCCTACCAATTCTTCTGTCCGTCATCTTTGTGGTTTTGACCTTTGTTGCTCTGCCTGCTGCCACCTCTGTGGCCATTGAGGAAAAACGAAGAACTGTGGGAGTTTTAGTTCTGTTGCTGGTTGATTACTTTCTGCTGATCATTTCAGCGTTATGTCTCTTTATTTTTTCCCTTGAATCTGTGGCACACTTTTTTTTCCTGTTCACTGTTTTTGTGGACTTGACTCTGTCTGTTTTAATGTTTAAAGGGCCAGTTGACAGGTTTCTGGCACGCCTGTGCTACTGCATGATGGACAGTGTTACAACAGATGATAGCATATCAATCCATGAGTGAATGTAGGGCATAGACAGGTGGAAAGAGAGAGTTGCTTGTTTGTTGGTTACTGAAAATGAAAAAGCAAATCTCATGACCAGAAAAAGATAGAACTTAGGGGCGTCGTTTAGCTCAGCATGCACCCCATGTGCAGAGGCTATATCCTTTAGCCCTTTGCTGCATGTCATTCCCCCCATCTCTGCCTCCCCATTTCCTGTCTCTCTCTACTGCTACACGATCCTGGGTCCTCCCCTCTAGCTCGGCCTCTACACGTCTCACATCCTCCCCACCCTACGGCCGGAGGTTTTTCTTTGTGCGCACGCGATTTCATGGAATGATAAAGCCATCTGTGCGTCTATGAGTTCCTGCGAAGTCCCGCCTCGGACTGGAAGGAATGACACAAACATCCGAAGTCGCTGCCAGCTGCTGTCAGTCACTAAAAAACTACTTGAAGGACGCTGCTCTTCGTTCACAGCGACTGATTTGGACACAAACGAGCAGGTTCGTAGAGATTTCTGTTGGATTAATAACAACAAACTATTAACTATTACATTTTGTATTCATTTTGTAACAGTTGTCTATACTCCCAGTACTGCGTAGCAATAATGAGCCATTAAAAGACAATTCAGCATGTTATTTTTCAAGATTCAGTATTAGCAATTTTTGGACCTGCTGAGATTTTCATCCCCTGGCTGTCATGTTCATATGCAACACCTAACAACCTAAATACAGTGTGCGTAACCCCAGCAGAGCAGCAGAGCCTGGTGTGAAGCCTTAAAAGACACAAGTTTTTCCTCTGGCTGATTAAGTATTAGTGTATAGTTTTAAAAGTCTCCCAGTGCTGCTCAACGCCTACAACCTCCTTTTGTTTTGATCTCAAATTGATATGATCCCCCTCCCCCTTTTTCATAAGCCAGGGTTAAAGTTTCCCTTTTTGTTTTGTGCTTTATCTTTCAGATAAACTGTTTTTGTTTATGATTTGGAGTTTAAAGCATGGTTTATTTTGTTTTATTTATTTGTGTTTGTTGATTAATTATTGATTTTGTTTTGTTTTGGTCTCCTATTCACCCACCTAGTTTAGTTATTTTATTGTATTATTTTTCTTTGGGTTGTGTGTGCAGTGTCTTACAGGTGTTACAGGTGGATTGTGGTGCTCCCATGTTTAGTTGATGCCTTCACTCCCTCTCCTCCTCACACACTTTAACCATAAAGGCCCCGGCCCTGTAAGAAGCCCTGCTCTAGTGTTTTAGTATTTATGGAATAAACTGTTATACACGATTGGAAACATGTCTCCTGCCTTATAACAAACTTGTGTTGCCCCCCCCTCCACCACCACACACACACACAGGTTAAACCCCGGGGTGGCATTGCTGGCTTTGGTTACCTTTTGATTAAAGTTAGACTATAAATTATTTGGGTACCTATACTTGCTCACCACATTCATCTTACACCCCCATAGGTACAGCCAGTCAAACTCAGTTTCAGTAACTGAGTCTTGGCAGTCTGATCTTCTGTGTATTGTCTTACATGGTGGATGTACATCACTCACAGCTTCTTCCATCACACAGGAAACCAGCCATAAGATGTTGTTTGGCACACGCACCAAGAGCCTGAAGGTTTTGCAATGGATTAATGTCATCGCTGGCATTACCTTAACTCTCGTGGCCTTCTGTTTCCTGTGTTGCACGGTATGTAAACACTTAGCCTATACATTAATGGAAATTCTTATGGTGAACTTTTACTTATATGACATCTAGTGAATAAGAAACATGTTTTCTTTTTTTTCCATTAATGTTTCCTGCAGCCTCGAAAGCATCATGTCTCTGTGCTCTTTGTCACAAACCTCCTCATCTCCAATCTGGTGCTGATCTGCTCCTTGATCCCCTTGGCGCTAATAACTGCAGACATGGGAATGGGAGTCCTGTATATACAAGCATTCTCAATGACCGGTTTCTGCTTTGCGTTGATAATCGGTCTCATCTTCAGGATGTGTATCGCAGTGGAAAGGTATCTTATCTGTATATCCAGCATCAATATGCTGCTGTGATATCATACCCTGATTATAACCTTCTCGTCTTTTCCTGCAGGTACATGATCATCGCCCACCCAACCTACATCAGAGGAACTCTGATCTCTGTTCTGGCCTGTGGCGGGCCGTGGGTCCTTTGTTTTCTCATGTTTTATCTTTTTTTGCACCTATATTTCATCTACCTCATCATCCCGGTCCTCATCCTCCTAACAACTCTTCTGTCCGTCATCTTTGTGGTTTTGACCTTCGTCGCTCTGCCTGCTGCCACCTCTGTGGCCATTGAGGAAAAACGAAGAACTGTGGGAGTTTTGGTTCTGTTGCTGGTTGATTACTTTCTGCTGATCATTTCAGCGTTAATTCTCTTTATTTATTACCTTGAATCTGTAGCACACTTTTTTTTTCTGTTCACTGTTTTTGTGGACTTGACTCTGTCTGTTTTAATGTTTAAAGGGCCAGTTGACAAGTTTCTGGCACGCCTGTGCTACTGCATGATGGACAGTGTTACGACAGATGATAGCATCAATCCATGAGTGAATGTAGGACATAGACAGTTGCTTGTTTGTTGGTTACTGAAAATGAAAAAGCAAATCTCATGACCAGAAAAAGATAGAACTTAGGGGCGTCGTTTAGCTCAGTTGGTAGAGCATGCGCCCCATGTGCAGAGGCTATATCCTTTAGCCCTTTGCTGCATGTCATTCCCCCCATCTCTGCCTCCCCATTTCCTGTCTCTCTCTACTGCTACACTATCGATTAAACGCAAAAGCCCAAAAATATATACTACAAAAGACAGAACTGCAATATCCACAACAGCCAGTTGTGACCAATAGCCTACTATAAACCTGAATGTGCCTTTCATTACGGGAGTTATCAATCAAAACTTATAACAGGGACCTGGGATATGCAAAATAAGCAATGGCAGCAATGGCTTTCAGCATTCCCACAATTTTCCTTATAGAAATGCTTTTTCTAGTTTTTTTTATTAATTTTTATATGTAAATATTAGCAAGCTCAATAGCTTCCAGGCCATGTGATCAATTGACTCAAAATCAGTGCGGGATCATGTAACTACACTGGCTGTGCCTCTTAAATATTTTTTATTAATTTTTATCAGTATCATGTTAAGTCACTGAATTTGACTCTGTGAAGAAAGGTTGACCTTCTACTCTTTTTAAATTTAGTGACTGAAGTAAATTAATGTATATTTTTGTAACTGTGAATACATTTTGTATTGTTGATGCGGTGGGTATCACGTCGCTGTTAAATCTTTATACAAATCTGTTGTGCTGCTGTTTCTTTTTGGGTGTAATAGCAGTCATTAGAAGGGACCCAGGCATAGGCAGAAGTTAAAGGCCTCCCTCTCCACTCTGCACAGTCCACATCAGGAACGTCTTCTGGCTTTGATCCTTGCACACAAGACGATCTCAGTCCAGATTGTTTTGGTCTGTGGTTCCCTGATGGTGGAGCAAGTGACTGAACATATCATCATCACATCTAACACTTAAACATGCCTTAATAGCACTTAATATCCACTTTTGATTAACGTCTTTACTCGACCTCTTTGCACTGTATATAGAATAAGTATAGCTACTTACAAGGCCCTGCATTGAAGTTGGCAATCATCATGGTGCCCAGTTTAACAAATAAGGAGCTACACCAGCTGCAAATGGCTTTGGATGAGAATAAAATAAAATAAAAATTAATATGGAAATTTAAGACAGTAAGTGCATCCTCACATCATTACAGAATCATCAAGCTCCTTTTTTTTTTTTTTATTTTTTTTTTTTTACATTTTTTGTTAACGGAGCATGAAAATGACAAAAGAAAGGGAAGAGAATTTGATGGCAAGAAAAAAACACTCAAAACTACTATTGTGTCGTTGCTGTTTACTCTGACAGTAAAGGAGACTAGTGGAGAACATTTTCCTCAAATGAACTCGACCCACAATAATCTGTTAGGTCAGATATTTCTATCAGTAAGATTACAGTATGTTCTGAAATATAATTGTTTAGGTGCAATTACATATAATCAGGGATGTGACAAAATAAATGTCTCCAACAAGAAGTTCAGCTTTGAGTCAAAGGTCCTTTCATCCCTTATTCTGTGTCATTTGAGTCATTTTAATGAGTGTTATTTAGTAATATTTATCAGAGAACAGTTGGAGTTTTGTTTTGCGCCTTGAGTCAATGTGCAGAGGTTACAACAAAACAATGAAACTCAATAGCTCAGTGTGAGACAAGAAGAATGGAACTATTTGCAATACAAAAAAAACTTTTATTAAACACATACTCTACGTTTGGATGATTTATTCACTGTATGACATCAAATAAATTAATATTTCTCCAATTTCCATAGGAAATGAATGAATGAATGTGGCTGCCTTTGTCCCATGGAACCAGACGCAACTAGGCTATATATACAAATGCATATTTCATTATAGGAAGTTATCTTGGGAATCCACACAATTTTCCTTATGGAAATGCTTTTTCTAGTGTTTATTAATTTGCATTAATATTAGCGTTTTAGCTCAATAGCATCCAGACCATGTGATCAATTGACTCAAAATCAGTGTGGGATCATGTACATGTAACTACACTGGCTGTGCCTCTTAAATATTGTTCGTTCATTTTTTATCCGTATCTCAAACCCTCCCCAGTCCCCATTCTACGGCCGGTGGTTTTTCTTTGTGCGCACACGATTTCATGGAATAATGAGTCATCTGTGCCCGCCTCGTCTACTGTCAGTTACGGAGGAGAGACACACAAGCATCTGGAGCCGCTGCCAGCAAAAACGACTTGAAGGACGCTGCTGTTCGTTCACAGCGACCGAGCTGATTTGGACACAAACGAGCAGGTTTGTAGAGATTTCTAACAAGAGGGAAGATGCGGGTCTCCTTAAGGAAATGATAAAGGATACGTCCAGTAGCCTAGTGCGTAGCAATAATGAACCATTAAAAGACAATTCGGCATATTATATAATATTTATTATATTATTATGTAAACAAATATACTGTTAGATTGTGTGGTATATTGATGTGTTGATGAAAAGAAGGGATCACCGCCGACAAAACATGAGGCAAGGGTGTTATATTTTTGCTGTATCATGGATCACACTGCCTCTGTCAGATTTTGTTTCATCTTCATGTAGCGATGAGCCCTTTGTTTTGGCAGTTGACGTGGTTGTGTTCCTTTAGTTTAACCCCAGAGATGCCAGCAAAACGAGTACAAAACATAATCGAGGACAGTTTCCACCCTGCGCTCTGGGAGGCGCTAGAGATCAACACGGTCCCACACCTCCAGACTGACCAACAGCTTTTACCCCAGCGCCATCAAGCAACTGAACTCTCACAATAGACTGCCACATGCCTCCCACACTGACACTGACTGACTGCACTTTAAGATTGACTGCTGCACTTTAGAGACTGTGCAAATACTGCATTTTATTGTTGTTTTATTTTTGTTGCTTGTGTGTTTCTTATATATATATAGTGCTCGTCTGTAATGTCCCTCTTGTATTGAAGCCCCGAAATTGTTCCAAAAAAAATTAAATAAGTCTATATTTTAAGCTTGTTTGTAGCGGAAGCTCCCAGTGTCTCAGTTCACTGCTCTTCCTGCGGAACAATTTCTCATGTCGGGCCCCCCCCCCCCCCAAAAAAAGCCAACAATGCCACAATTGCTGGCTTTGGTTACCTTTTGATTTAAGTAAGACTATAAATTATTTGGGCACCTATACTTGCTCACCACAGTCATCTTGCACCCCATACGGCCAGTCAAACTCAGTTTCAGTAATTGAGTCTTGGTAGTCTGATCTTCTGTGTATTGTCTTACATGGTGGATGTACATCACTCACAGCTTCTTCATCACACAGGTAATAAGATGTTGTTTGGTAGACTCACCGAGAGCCAGAAGGTTTTGCAATGGATAAACGTCATCACTGGCATTACCTTAACTCTCGTGGCCTTCTGTTTCCTGTGTTGCACGGTATGTAACACTAATCCACTTATGCATTAATGGAAATTCTTATGGTGAACTTTTATTTATATGACGTCTAGTGAATAATAGAATAGAATAGAATAGAACAGAATAGAATATACTTTATTAATCCCTTGCGGGAAATTCTTTCGTCACAGAGCTCCAGTGTACAAAAGTAAAGAATATTATAGCAGAATAATACAATGCAACAACTTAAAATAGGAGAAAAAGATAAATTACAAATTAGATATTACAAAAATTACAAAGCTAAAAACTATAAGAATAAACCCCAAAATGTGCCCCTCCCCCTCCCCCCATCTTAACAATATATACATAAGAAACATGTTTTCTTTTTTTTTCATTAATGTTTCCTGCAGCCTCGAAGGCATCATGTCTCTGTGCTCTTTGTCACAAACCTCCTCATCTCCAATCTGGTGCTGATCTGCTTCTTGATCCCCTTGGAACTAATGCCTGAAAACATGGATATCGGAGGCTGGCTAATAGAAATGACCGGTTTCTACTTTGCGTTGATGATCGGTCTCATCTTCAGGATGTGTATCGCAGTGGAAAGGTATCTTATCTGTGTATCCAGCATCAATGTGCGCTGCTGTGATATCCTGATTATAACCTTCTCGTCTTTTCCTGCAGGTACATGATCATCGCCCACCCAGACTACATCAGAGGAACTCGGACCTCTGTTCTGGCCTGTGTCGGGCCCTGGGTTGGGCCCTGGGTTCTATGTTTTCTTTGTTCTCTCATATTTCTTATTAGTTACGACGCAGGTAATGTTATAGTAGTTATCATCTTCTTCCTCTTCATCCCCCTACCAACACTTCTGTCCGTCATCTTTGTGGTTTTGACCTTCGTCGCTCTGCCTGCTGCCACCTCTGTGGCCATTGAGGAAAAACGAAGAACTGTGGGAGTTTTGGTTCTGTTGCTGGTTGATTACTTTCTGCTGATCATTTCAGTCTTCATTTCCTTTATTAATTCCTTTGAATCTGTAGCACTCTTTTTTTTTCTGTTCACTGTTTTTGTGGACTTGACTCTGTCTGTTTTAATGTTTAAAGGGCCAGTTGACAAGTTTCTGGCACGCCTGTGCTACTGCATGATGGACAACAGTGTTACAACATATCATAGCATCACTCCATGAGTGACTGATGTAGACAGGTGGAAAGGAAAGAGAGAGTTGCATGTTTGTTGGGTACTGAAAATGAAAAAGCCAAGCCAATCTTATAACCACAAAAATACATAACTGTAATATGCACAACAGCCAGTTGTGACCAATACTAGAAACCTGAATGTGCGTGTCATTACTAGAGCCATCAATCAAAACTCATAACAGGAGCCTGGGATATGCCGATACAGAAACAGGCGCAATTTTGGTTCATTTGCATGTGTGAACGAGGACTGTCACTACCCGATTTGCGACGCTACCCGATCTGTGACAAAACTGGTCTGCCGCCATCTTGGACAGCTGCCTACGGCAACTCCACTTGGACAAACTTCATTTGGGCACTGCCCGATTTGCGTACATGCTTAAAGTTCTGTGAATTTAAAATACGGTACTGTGAAAATGATTAAAAAATAAAATAAAATAAAATAAAAAACGCGGAGGTCCTGTCATGTTCGTGTTCTAATCATCTAATCATAACAGGTCCGTCATAAGACAGCCGCGGCAGACTCGTTTATTCAGTGAGTGTTGTGGTAGTTGTGATTGTTTGTGGTTGTCATGGTGATAAGGCCGGCGAGAAAAGAGGACAGTAAACATTAAAAGTCCGCCTGTGTTCATGTTTTCTGAGCATCAAGATCCAGACCAGCACAACCAACCCTCAATTTACAATACTAATAAAGTATTTAAAAAAGTAAATAAAAAGATAAACCGTCTCTGGCGACGCACATAGGGCAGTGATCCTAAGTCAATTCAACTAAGTTTGTCCAAGTGAAGTTGCCGTACGTGGCTGTCACAAATCGGGTAGCGTTGCAAATCGGGTAGTGACAAGGACCACACCCTAGTTAGTATGCTACAATGTAACCATTTTACTGCCTTGTGTGGACCAAATAATCAAACTAGCTGTGTGAAAGTGCCCCAAGTCAGCAGCTTTGATGCTAATTTTAAGGTGATGATGATGATATGCAGTAGAGAAGCAGACAAACTGCCAAGCAGCCAGAAACATGGTGTCACAGAATATAGCATATGGCAATCCCAAAAAGACTGATTTAAACCTTGCTGTTTAAAATTTTGTTGTCGAATGTTACTATTTTCTTACAGTAAAAATATTACTTGGTTGTCAAAGACCAAAAGACCAATTTTAGAAAATGGGGGGGGGGTTGTTTTATATTTGGGTCATTATGGGACTTCTTTTTAACAAGTCATAACAAATCTTTTGTTTTATTTTATTCTCTCATTAACAACTATCACTAGTTCTTAACATTTTACCCAGGCCTTACCTCACTCAATATGCTGCACGGCTGTTGGTACAGCCCATGGTTGTCTCTCACCTTGACCACTGCCTACCTTGTCCTACCTGGTCCAAATAGATCATGTCCACCTAATCAATTTCAAGCCGCTAAAGCTGCCTTCAAAGTAACCTTTTGAGTTCAAGTACGTGGGAGCACACCCCATCTACTGGAACTCAATCCTGCAGACTGTTTTGGTCTGTGGTTCTCCGATGGTGGAAAAAGTGACTGAACATATCATCATCACATCTAACACTCACACACAAGGCTCTGCATTGAAGCTTTAGCATTGTCTCTCAAGTCATGTTGGATAAAAATGTCTGCCAAATTATTACATGTAAATGTATATACTTTGCATGTCAATTTAAATATAAACATATATTATTTTCTATCAGTTACATGTGATTACTTCATTCTGTCTGTCTTTTTCACCATGAACAGTGTGACCTTTTTGTGGATGATGGATCCTATATCAGATGTTATTTTGACACCACATTTGCTCGGCTCTATTTGATTAATAATTGTGTCCTCATCAGCTAAATTACTGTCATCAGTGTTGTATGAAAGGTTGACTGACATTTTGTCAACTATATAACCTGATAAAGCATGAAAACATTACAATAACTACAAAATTAAATGGGTTTATACTTTATATGTTAATACCAGAACTACAATAGATAATTTAAGTTGTAAGATTCATCAAAACCCTTAATCCTCTAATTGTCTTGATGAATTTGAAGTCTGAGAGTTAAAAATAGATTTTAAAATTAAACACAAGAAAGTTCTAACAAGACTTGTTGAGATCAAGATCTCAAGAGGAAGTTGGGTTACGCAACAACATCACAAAAGCAGAAGACGGTTTGCATGCGATGGTGCATGGGACACATTACACATTACGGTGGTGGTACACACACAATCGGTAAGTTTTAACGTAATTTCATTTTTATCTAGTGTTAACGGTTCAGATTTGTGTTATCTACACAAAATAAAATCAGCAGGTAGATTAAGATATCTATAGAAAGCAAAATTTGGCCACACCTGTACCAGCTGCAGATGCAAATGTTGCTTGCTACTTGTAATCAAGTGAATTCTTACTACAATGTATTTTTGGACAGGTATTTCTGTCAAACCACAGAATCTGATGAGGAAACATGTTATGCTGCAGTAGTTACATGAATAATGACCATAGATTGTTATGCTGATGGTTTTTGATGGAAGAACAGATGTGTAACATATAGTGGCTGTTTTCTCTGTTCCATTAAACGACAGGTCAGAGAGTAAAGAATGGACGATTACTTCGACTTGTTTGGCAACTTTAATTACACCGACTTCATGTATGATGACTACGGATACGACTATGAGAACTACACCACATTTGAAGAGTTTGACTTTTCCAATGTGAACGATTTGGGAACAGTTTGGCCAGTCGTCTCAAATGTGATTTCATGGATTGTGGTTTGGATAGGTTTTCCATCGACCACGCTGGCCATCTATGCTTTGTATTCCCTGGTACGTGACACATTATCAAGCTTTCCTGTCTGTTCAGATCTACATCAGATCGATGTCCTGCCAACTGCTGCTGTTGTGTGCACCAAGCCTCTCACTCACTGTTTGCAGGTGCGGGACGATCATGTTGCACCAGTCTTTGTCATCAACCTTCTGATCTCGGACCTCATCCAGATGTGCTGCTCGGTGGTCTGGGTGGCGTTTCACAGGAGATCTGTGGTCTTCAACATTTCCATGTTTATCTACTACTTTGGTCTGATGGGCAGCGTTGGCTTCATGGTGTGTGTTGCCCTGGAGAGGTGAGTGTGTGTGCATCATTAATAAAGAAACACAGTGAAAGCCTGAATAGTTATCACTCTATATATCTTTTATTACAGGTATTTAGTTGTCGCCTGCCCACTTTGGTACCGCTTCACGCGCAAGATCAAGTTCTCTGTGCAGGTCTCCATTCTGGTCTGGGCGTTATGTGTCATCGAACTCCTGATTGCTCTGCTGACGAACATTCTGGTCCTTGTTCGCTTCGTCCTCCTCCTCCTCCCCTTCCCCCTGCTGATCTTCTTCTCCGCTGGGACCCTCAAATCCCTGTCTGCCGCCACCTCTGTCCATCTTAAAGAAAAACTGCGAATTGTTGCAACTTTAGTCCTGGTGCTGCTGAAATACACACTGCTCTTCCTGCCCTTCGTCATTTGGCTCCTGGAAAAGTCGTGCCAATGTTTACCTCACATGGTCCGTGATTCACACCTGTACTTATCGTTCCTCCAGTTGAGTCCTCTTGCAGACTTGGTTTTGTATGTTTTCATGAGGAAAGGGACTGCAGACAGGCTGCTGGCCTCCCTGCGTTGTTGCAGGATGATGAGAGGGAAAGAACGGGGCCAAGTACTTGCCATGAACCAAAAGGCCACCGAAGAAATCTGCACTAGTGGTGAGTCGTCTGGACAAGCAAGTTCTGCAGTAATGAATGTGAATGACGAAATGGAAGTGAACTGATCTAAAAATGACTCTAGTGAGCCACCACATTGGGCTTCCTTGTCCCATGTGCACAAAACAACTTAAAGTGTATGCTCATTTTTGGATCTGTAAGCAACACACAAGGCCTGTTATTGTTCGGTTGCTGGACAGTCCTGTTGAAATCCTATACAATTTGAATAAAATTTCCATTTACCAGTCACGGCCTTTTCTCATGTGGTCATGAACTGTTTTAGTACAAGGTAATCATGATATCACACTGTTTATGCTGGTAACAGTCTGGTGAGTGCTGAATTTTCCTGACATTGTTTGACCTTAGACAAAGCCCCTGGTTAATTTGAGGTCATTCATTACATGGTTATACAGTATTAACTGGCTAGTTCTCTAAGAAGCTCTGGCATTTGTTACACAGTAGGGGGACATAGAGAAGCAATTATCTGCATCAGTAGCTTATTGTATTTGCATTCAGACTCCAGTCTCCTGTTGATGTTGTGTAAAACCAAAGGCTAAAGATGCTAGAAACATAATCAAGTTAATCGTAGCAAAGAGCTAGTCATGGTCCCCACAGGAAGAAGAAAAAAAGATCAACTGACTTGTTTATTTCCCCTTTTGATGAAAAATTGAGATAATAGCTCTGACTGCAGCTGGAGATTATAATTTATGGTAGAAGCATCACTTTGCTACCAGATGCTTCATTTATAAAACTATGCAGTCCCAGGTTTTTTATCCATAAAATGGAACTCATTCAATTTGAATATGTTGTGTATGTCTGACTACTTCACACAGTATATGCTTTGTGTAGTGTTAGTATATATTATTTAGGTTAAAATCCAGATGCTCCACAAAGACTGTTTGTCAATGTATTATTGGTATTTGGCAGTCATTTGGGTCTTTGCAAAGCAACATAATAACAAAAATAATGTTAATTTCCATTTTCTGAAGGTTAAACACTTAAAAAAAAAGAAAGAAATGTAGAGAGACAAGATGGATACTGTCGTCTTCTGACATGATTTACAACAAAATGTCGAACTATATATTCACTGAAAGCATAACATTTAGTTTTTGCAAGTCAAACAGTTATGAACAAAGAAATATTGAAGTTACTATACACAGTTTTCCTACATATTTGCATGGATAACCACATTGTTTTCCTTAGAGGTAGACACCATGTCTTGTCACCAGGAACCTCCCTCATAACATATCATGCAACATCACTGAATTACACATTATTAGACTGTGTGGATGGAGAGGAGAAGCCACAGACTCTGCTAAAAGAAACTCATCCAGGTTGTGATCCAGCAACTTCCAAAGGTAAAGTTTCTGTTGCATCACTTAACTCATTCTGTTAATAAACTGATCCGAACTGTGAAGTTATTGACACGTAACGAGGGGACTTAGTTCATGTTTTTTTTCTATTTGTCTTTGAGACCAGTGAACTGAGGTTGGTGCTAAAATGCTGGATTTAGCCTGTAGTTGTTCTCTATTTGTATGAACAGCATAACAGGTTTACTGTAGTGTGATCATTGAATACTTTGTGGTGGATACTCACTTACAGAAGCTGTAGGCTGTGTCAAAGTAAAAGTAAACATTTATTTATGTAGCTCCACTGACAGATGAAAAATAATCACAAAATATTTCACATGGATATGAAAATCCTAAAAAAAAAAAAAACAGGAGTAAGGCAATGATGTGGATAAAGAGAAAAATAAAAGATTTACCTCAGAGCTTTAGTATTATCTAAACGATGTGAGTTCTCCATTGAAATACATGCTCTTCTCTGGCTGATTTTATAGGAAAATGGAAGTCTACATTTACAACACCTCAGCGGACAAAAGCAACACTACTGACACTGGTAAAGTTTTATCCACCGAGGATGTGGTGTTGTGCATCATCATCAGTATCGGCCTGCCACTGACCCTAGTGTGCATCTATGGAGTTTACTCTCAGGTGAGAACTATAACTACATGAAGTGTTAATGACAAATTCATACGAGTACAGTTTTCAGCAGAACAAAGTCATGTTTCCAACCACTGTGTTTACTCTTCTCAATGTTTTCCTGCAGGTCAGAAAGGATCACGTGACTCCGATCTACATCATCAACCTTCTCATTTCTGACCTCATTCAGCTCTGCTCCATGATCGTTTATGTGGCAAAACCTGAGAATAACATCATTGGAGAAATCCTTCGTTTAACTTACTATGTTGGTCTGATGGTCAGCGTTTTCTTCATGGTGTGTGTCGCCCTGGAAAGGTAGCTATCAGTCTACTCAGTGTGTGTGTAGCTTTTCTCTGTCTGAACATTTTATTTCATCATAATTCAGATGCTCCACAAAGACGATGTGTGTGTCTGTGTATTACAGGTATTTGGTCATCGCGTGGCCGCTGTGGTACCGCTTCAGAAGAAACATCAAGACCTCTGTTGTGATCTGTGTCGTGGCCTGGGTCTTTTTTCTAGTCTTTGGCCTTGTTCTCTATTTCTCGACCAGTTCTGGTGTCAGACGAATCATCTATGCTGTCTTCCTCCTCCTCCCCCTCCCTCTGTTCATATTCTTCCTGTCTGGGACCATTAAAGCTCTGTCTGCAGCCATCAGTGTCCCTCCTGATGAAAAACGACGAATTGTGGCCATTTTGATTTTGGTGCTACTTATTTACACACTGTTGTTCCTTCCCGCCATCATTTGGTTTCTTGCAGGAGAAAATCGGAGTGATGCTACATTCTGGTTTGTCTCTGACCTTTTGCTGAGGTTCAGTCCTCTTGCAGACTTGTTTCTGTATGTTTTCAGTAGGAAAGGAGCTGTGGACAGGTTTTTGGCCTCTGTGTGTTGTTGCAAGATGAACAGTGACAGTGACATCAGCAGAACAACAGCATGAGTGATAACATTAAGTCCAGGAAATGGGGACAAGACATACGCTGTCGTCTTCTGGCTTTCATTTCTGTCTAATTGTAGGTTAACCTGCTTTGCTGCACTGAGAGCTTCATGAAATTTATATGAAGTGTGCAAATAGTAAGTTTTGGTCCAAGGGCTTTTGACATTCTTTCTCAATAAACATAAACAATATTCAGCTTTTTTATATTTATTCATTGTACATTTGGGCACCTAACCACATCTTTCTGACAACATTTCTCTTTATTGAAGCTGTAGTGTGGGATAATCAAAGAGCAGGTGTTTGTTATACGGTTTTAAGGCACAAAGTGAAATCAAAGAAACACCTGACGCAAAGCAAAACTTTGGTTTATAATGCGTGTGGCGATCTGTAGATCTGTGCGTAACGTTTTATTTCCCCCTACCTGAGTTCAGGCTCACAGGCTCAGGCTGCCAGGCTGCAGCAGCTGCCTATACCGCTACATACCACTAGTCGGCGCGGAGCACCCAGGGATTTTACTGTAAGCGGTTTCATTCAAGTTGTTGCTCTTATGCCCAAGAGTTCCTGCGAAGTTCCGCCTCGTCTACTAACTTACTGTCAGTGACGGACTGGGAGGACAGAGGCACACACATGTAGAGCCGCTGCCAGCTGCTGTCAGTCACTAAAACACCTACTTGAAGGACGCTGCTTTTTGTTCACAGAGACCGAGCTGATTTGGATACAAACGAGCAGGTTCGTAGAGAGATTACTAATAACAACAAGAGGGAAGATGCGGGTGTCGTAAGGAAACATGACATGGGAAAAAACCTCTCCTGAAGAACTTGCCTGAGAAACAACATGTTTTTTTTTGGTAGTAATTTTGTGACAGTTGTCTATACGTCCAGTACTGCGTGTGTTTCAACAAGTAGCCTAAATAAATTCCTGTTGTGCATGGGGATGTTAAAATAAAAACAACGGCGGTGTAAAAAATGCCAGGGTTATCTACCTTACGCTGCGTACGGTAGCCTACGCATGTAAGTAGGAACAGTAAGTAAGTAAAAATTTATTTATATAGCACCCACTCATCATAGTACGCGTACACAGAGTGCTTCACATTATGGAAAAAACGCATTCAATCACACAAATAGTATAACATTTCCTTGTAATAGACACGGGTATGTGTGTGTGTGTGTTGAGGCCAACGCAGCCTTTCTGTCATCTGCTGCTCTTATCTGTCCCTCACAGAGAGAGAGAGAGAGGGAGTACACAAGATGCTGCCTCATCGATAACTCTGCGTGTGCACACTAATACACATGGATGAGACGTGACAGTGGAGCGATTTAAACTTTTGTGAGTTATACATGCTGTTGTAAACATTTTGCTGCTGTTCTGAAACATGCACAGTAGCAGTCACAGTAGTCATGTCTTGGTTTTGTCACATTTTAGATGTGTAGCTTGTACTTGTAGGCCTACTTGTACTTTGCACTTGCACTCAACGTGATTTTCTTTTAAAGGACCCGGCCCTAGAAGAAGCGACAACCTTTTTGGGGTAAATTGCAATTGTTTTATTTTTTTAGTATTTATGGAATAAACTGTTATACACTTGGATTGGAAACACATCTCCTGCCGTCTCAGTATAACAAACTTGTGTTGCCCTTGGTTTAGAATATTCAGTTG
The DNA here is from genome assembly GCF_045865225.1 of Trachurus japonicus. Lineage (NCBI taxonomy): Eukaryota > Metazoa > Chordata > Actinopteri > Carangiformes > Carangidae > Trachurus > Trachurus japonicus. The sequence goes on along the minus strand of NC_140921.1, from coordinate 8,423,473 downwards.
ATAGTTTTATTCACACCTTTACTCACAGCTTCTTCCATCACACAGGAAACCAGCCATAAGATGTTGTTGTCTGACACACGCACCGAGAGCCAGAAGGTTTTGCAATGGATAAACGTCATCGCTGGCATTACCTTAACTCTCGTGGTCTTCTGTTTCCTGTGTTGCACGGTATGTAACACAAGTCCACTTATGCATTAATGGAAATTCTTAATGTGAACTTTTATTTATATGACGTCTAGTGAATAAGAAACATGTTTTCTTTTTTTTTTTCATTAATGTTTCCTGCAGCCTCGAAGGCATCGTGTCTCTGTGTTCTTTGTCACAAACCTCCTCATCTCCAATCTGGTGCTGATCTGCTCCTTGATCCCCTTGGTGCTAATAACTGCAGACATGGGAATGGGAGTCCTGTATATACAAGCATTCTCTTTCTGCTTTGCGTTAATAATCGGTCTCATCTTCAGGATGTGTATCGCAGTGGAAAGGTATCTTATCTGTATATCCAGCATCAATGTGCTGCTGTGATATCCTGATTATAACCTTCTCGTCTTTTCCTGCAGGTACATGATCATCGCCCACCCAACCTACATCAGAGGAACTCTGACCTCTGTTCTGGCCTGTGTCGGGCCGTGGGTCCTTTGTTTTCTCATGTTTTATATTTTTTTCGCCTTCATGCACCTAGCTTCCATCTACCTCAACGTGCTCCTCATCCTCCTACCAACACTTCTGTCCGTCATCTTTGTGGTTTTGACCTTCGTCGCTCTGCCTGCTGCCACCTCTGTGGCCATTGAGGAAAAACGAAGAACTGTGGGAGTTTTGGTTCTGTTGCTGGTTGATTACTTTCTGCTGATCATTTCAGTCTTCATTTCCTTTATTAATTCCATTGAATCTGTAGCACTCTTTTTTTTTCTGTTCACTGTTTTTGTGGACTTGACTCTGTCTGTTTTAATGTTTAAAGGGCCAGTTGACAAGTTTCTGGCACGCATGTGCTATTGCATCACGGACAACAGTGTTACAACCAACCAACCAAGTTTAGAGAATGGGGGCGGCGGGGTTGTTTTAGATGTGATATAAAAAAGATAATTTGTCATTATGGCACTTCTTTTTAACAAGTCTTAACAGATCTTTAACATTTTAACGTTTGTATCAAAAATGCCTCTTAACCCAACTAATTTCTAGAGATACCCAGGTGTTACGTTTGAGGACTGGCGATTCTCTGACCATAAAAATCTGAAAAGTCAGGCCTTACCTCACTCAATATGCTGAACGGCTGTTGGTACAGCCCATGGTTGTCTCTCACCTTGACCACTGCCTACCTTGTCCTACCTTGTCCAAATAGATCATGTCCACCTAATCAATTTCAAGCCACTAAAGCTGCCTTCAAAGTAACCTTTTTGAGTTCAAGTGCATGGGAGCACACCCCATCTACTGGAACTCAATCATGCAGCCTTAAACTCACTGTTAGCCACTGGGTGTTTCTCAAGAACGTCTTCTGGCTTTGATGCAGACTGTTTTGGTCTGTGGTTTCTCCGATGGTGGAACAAGTGACTGAACACATCATCATCACATCTAACACTCAAAACATGTCTTAATAGCACTTAGTATCCACTTTCGATTATCTTCTTTACCCAACCTCTTTGCACTAACTGTAGATGAAAGAAGTAAAGTACTTACAGGGCCCTGCACTGAAGCTTTAGCATTGTCTCTCAAGTCATGTTGGATAAAAATGTCTGCCAAATTATTACATGTAAATGTATGTACTTTGCATGTCAATTCAAATATAAATATATATTATTTTCTATCAGTTACATGTGATTACTTCAGTCTGCCTGTCTTTTTCACCATGAACAGTGTGACCTTTTTGTGGACGATGGATCCAATATCAGACGTTATGTTGACACTACATTTTCTCAGCTCTATTTGATTAATAATTGTGTCCTTATCAGCAAAATGAATATGAGATAATAACAGAACGTTACGAGTTGTTTTGTCAGGTAAATTCATGCAAAACCGCTGATGCGCGTTGCGTTCAGGGACAGTTTTTCAGCAAGCAGACTCTGTATTTACCTCGAAAACGGCTCAGTTTCGCAACGTTCTGTCATTATCTCATAGCGTGGTGAATGTGAAGGTCACAACTTGTCCACCAGAGCGTTTTGGAGTTGTTGGATTGTGTATTTGATGAGTTTGATGTGGGAAACCAGGAAATCCCATGAGCCTCCGTAGCGTAGCTCTGAGCAGCTCGCGGCTCCGCTCCACCATTCTAAAAATAGTTTACGCCAACAATTAAAGGTAACGAACATACTGCTATGACTATAGCGATTATGGCAGTGGGCCAATTTGCCAAAATGTTGAACTATCCCTTTAAAAGTTCATGAATATCATTATTACACTTAAGTCAGGAAAGCAAAGTTTATATCACTTTAATAAACTGAGACAATCAGCAGCAAAGTTTATTTTGATTTGATTGATTGATGACCACTCTGTCATTATAACAACAACTCTCTTATTCTTACATCTTCATATTGTCTGTTTTCTACATTTTAACATTGCTCTTGTTACTAATGTCCAACCAAAGTAAATTTTTTTTGTTTCAATTCTTTATTCATAATTTCTAAATAAAAACATATTATTTGTTTACTTTTTGTAAACATATTTTTTGTATAAAAACAAGAACAAGAACCAAGAGACAGACAGAAGACTGCTGGGTTTACAGGGGCAGAGATGAATGAAGGTGGTTTGAGGGAATCCAAGTTGATACCGGGGAATCAGTCCAAGATGCTTCTGACGTTTCAACAAGACATTTAATTGTGGCTTAATCTGCTGTGCTGCACTGTGACAGCTTCAAGAAATACATTAAACGTTCTGTTCAAAGTTCATGTGTATCATTATTGAACTTTAGACTGAAAAGTAAAACGTATATCACTTTAATTAGCTGAAATAATCTGCAGCATGACCACCGTGCTAATATTACCTCAGCTCTCTCAGACTTAAATCTTTTTCTGTTTTCTGCATGTTTAACTTTCTCCTGATTATAAATAATGTCTAACCAGAATTGCATTTTTGTTTGTAAGTTCTTCATTGTTATTTCCTATGAACATACTGTCTGTTTATCTTTATTAATTGTAAATTTGAACATCTTTGGAAACCTCTTTACCCACCACAACTTTCTAATAACATTTCTCCCACTTGCAGGTTGTCATTTGGGCACTTTTAAATTATGTAGCTAATGCATATTTTCAACAAAAGTAATAGGAAAAAATGAATACAGAGATGCCATGCACACATGTTTTACATCCGGCAGTATAAAAGTGAAACACTTCACTTCGTGAGAAGCAGAGATGAAGCAGAGATTAGATGAAGAACCTCCTTCGTGGTATATATTGCAGAGTTACTCCATAGATGTGACCAGACTGATGAGAAATCATGAAATAAACATCCAGGTTATTTTCCACCAGCTTTCAAAGGTAAACTTTCTGCTGCATTATTTCTCTCAATCTATGTCTAACATCATTCAGAAAAAAACAGTTAAGTTATTTATACATGACAAAGGGCCTGGACTGTTGATGTAAATTAATATACAGTTATATTTTTTGTTTGATATTTTCAGTTTTTCCTCTCTCTTGCCTCATGTTTCTGAGATTTGGGCTAATTTTAATTTTTTTTTTTTTTTTACACTGTACTACAGTTGTACTGTGTGGAAAATTGGTAGGTAATCAATGTGTAGCTATCAGGAACTAATTTAATATTAATACTAAACATTTTATCAAATTACTTTATTACACCTATCACAGGATGTGTGTGTGGGGATATCCTGAAACAGTGAAAATATAGCCAATGTAGACAAAGCCTAAAATTTTACTATACTTTTGACTAATGATTAACTTTATAACCAACATTAGAATTTTAATAGTGATTAGGATTTGGAAGTAGAGGTTGGTAATATTCATAAAACACATCAGCAGACACTCAAGATTGAGTGGAGCTCAAGATTGTGCTCACAAGATTAAGATGGCTGATTCAGAGCAGTCGCTGCGACCAACAAGACAGATTTTAACAAGATGGTGGTACAGTAAAGAAAGGAAACAACAGGTTGTTACAGATTACGATGACCCTGAGGGCTCAACACACTGCAGCATGCAAACAAAATCATCAGTTTGACAACACGTAATTGAAAATTCACAACAAAACAGAGGTGTTTGTGGGGACACAAGTTTTTGCAGTTGTTATCAGTTTTTGCAGTGCATGCATCGTATGGTTACATTGTAACCTTGGTTCTCTGAGTGAGAGACTATCTCTCCACTCAGTTACATATGGAAGAGAGAGATAGTCTCGAGACGATAGAGAACATCAGCTGGGTGAAGTTGTTTCCTGAATTGTAGTGTGTTTGTGTGCATGTGTTATTTTAAGAGTACAGTATGTTGAGCTCTCAGGGCCACCGTAGAAGACGGTTGCTGAGCCCACATGGCACAGGGAGGAGGGAGAATGAGAATTTCTTTGTTTACGAAGAAGAGAATTTTATTTCCACCATCTCGAATGAAGTGATTCCAAACGACTGTGTGAGCAGCAGTTCACAGCTTTAGCATCATCACTGAACAGTATGAAGTAAACATCAAGAAAAAACTTGTTTTACTGTCAAACAACAGGTTTCACACTGAACAATGGAAGATTTCTATAACACCTCGCTGTATGAAAGCTACAATGACAGCAATATCGAGTACAACTTTGAAAGCAGCATGCCTCGAAGATATGAGGACTTCATTGATGTGGTGTTGTGCATCATCATCAGTATCGGCCTCCCACTGACCCTAGTGGCCATCTATCAACTTTTCTCTCAGGTGAGAACTCAGTTCATGACTGAAGAAGAGTTTGATGACAAATTTATATGAGTGCAGTTTTCAGCAGAACAAGATAAAAACATGTCATCAGTTTCCAACCACTGTGTTTACTCTTCTCAATGTTTTCGTGCAGGTCAGAGATGGTAACGTGGCTCCGATCTACATCATCAACCTTCTCATTTCTGACATCATTCAACTCTGCTCCATGATCTCGTTTGTGGCAAAACCTCAGAATTTAATCATAACAATCTTCAATGGAATTTATGCACATAGCCTGATGACCAGCGTTTGCTTCATGGTGTGCATCGCCCTGGAAAGTAGCTGTGTGTAGCTTTTCTCTGTTTGAACATTTTATTTCATCCACAAAGACGATGTGTGTGTCTGTGTATTACAGGTATTTGGTCGTCGCCTGGCCGCTGTGGTACCGCTTCAGAAGAAACATCAAGACCTCTGTGGTGGTCTCTGTCATGGTCTGGGTCTTTATTCTAGTCTTAATATTTGTTATATCCTTCAGTTTTGGAAATCATCTTGAGGCCATGGAAATCATCTATGCTGTCCTCCTCCTCCTCCCCCTCCCTCTGTTCATCTTCTCCCTGTCTGGGACCATTAAAGCTCTGTCTGCAGCCATCAGTGTCCCTCCTGATGAAAAACGCCGAATTGTGGCCATTTTGGTTTTGGTGCTACTGATTTACACACTGTTGTTCCTGCCCATCAGCATTGGTTTCCTTGCAAAAGCATCAAGGAATCGTTTTACCTTCACTGTTTCAGTGACTTTCCTGAGGTTCAGTCCTCTTGCAGACTTGTTTCTCTATGTTTTCAGCAGGAAAGGAGCTGCAGACAAGTTTTTGGCCTGTGTGTGTCGTTGCAGGATGAGCAGTGACAGAGATATCAGAATGAATGATATCAACTTATAGACAGTCACTCCATGTAGACAGAGAAAGAAGGAGAAATAGAAAAATTGAGGAAGAAATGTCTAACTACATATTCACTGAGCACATAAAGTTTTGTTTTCTCTTCATGTCTATTAAAAGTTGATGCTTTGTTATATTATCAAGTAGCCAAGAGATAATCTGCAGCATGAACACTGCCATTATAACCACATCTCTCATTTTTACATATTTGTTTGTTTTATGCTTGTTTAACTTTTGCACAATTAGTTTACAACAGTACTGTAGTATTTGTTGTAAGTACTTTCTACATTATTTTTGATAAACAAAACAATATGTAACTTATTTATATTTGTTCATTGTCAATTTGAGCACCTCTGGTATCATCCTTTCTCACAAATCCTTTCTGAAAATATTTGTCTTAGATAAATCTAAAATTTTTTATCTAATTAAGCTTTATATGACTACAATAAAAACAACAGGGGGAGACAAAGACAGAGAGAAGCAAAGCGCCTACAGTTTATAGCAAGTTAATAGTTTCTAACATGAATGTGACTCCCAGCATAATAAATTAATAATAATAATACATTTTTACCTCTAATGCACTTTTCATAAAACAAATCTCAAAGTGCTACAAATTAAAATCTGTGCATATACACATAAAATCAGCAGTGATATGCTCTTTTAAAAAGGTGGGTTTTTAGGTAATGTCCACAGCAGTGCCCTCTGGTGGTCTGGGAGGCCACTCCAGAGTGGGGGGCAGCAGAGCAGAAAGCCCACTCCCGAAGCGTGTGCCCCTTGGAGTGTGTGGGGGCATCAATGTGTTGCTGCAGATTTGAACAGTCAAGTGGGAGGAGGAGCTCAGCAGCAGAGTGACATGAGGGGGTATCTACATGAATGTTAAAGCAGAAGTAAGCGATCCGGTCGTTTTGGCTAATGCTGCGTTCCAGGCAGCCTTTTGAAACCGTAAATTACAGCTTCAAGTCACGACTTCCGACTTTGTAGCGTTCCAGGCAACCCACTCGTGTTTTTCCGACCTGTTTTACCGGTGAAAGTCACTATAACGGCCACTCGTAACTTCCGACCCGTGAACTCGTACCAGATCGAACTGGTACGACTTCACAGGTCAGAAAAACACGAGTTACGGGTTGCCTTGAACGCACCATAACATCTTGTCAGCCGATGGAGTTAGCAGCCCCCGCCCTCGTCATGGATCTATTGGTCCTCGTCCCTACGTCACCACATTCAGGCACATCCCTTGGCTGCACACACAGCCCTTCATGCCGTTCTCTCTCCTCATTGGATAAAACTTGTAGGATACGAGAAAAGTTTTCTCCTCGGCTCAGAGCAGAGCAGAGGGACTGACAGACCCGTGTTTCGGTCCAAACACTCTATGTAAGTGATTGCTGTCGGAAGATATAACTATTTAAGACTTATATTAACACAAAAATATTGCTTACTTCTGCTTTAAGGTCAGGGGGGCAAGATTAATTTAGGGCAGAAAATACTTCTGGCTCATGCCACGTTTCACTAAGGAAAGGAAACAGGAGATCCAATCCTTTTTTAAAGGGTATAATCCTGTAGGAAGGATACCTTTTTTGACAGGGACTGTGTAAGTTAAATTTTGATTAGTGGAGGGACAGCAAACAGGTCTCTGTAGGGGGTGTAGTACAGTCCAGTCTGCTCCGTGTTGAATTCACTAGAAAACTACATTCAGGGAACCATAAAAAAATAAAAAATAAAAATGTCGCAATACATTTTTTCCTTTTCTGACCCTAACTAAGAACTCTTATTGCCTAAACCTGATGACTTGAAAAACCCCACCTCTGTTCACTTCCTGAGAGGCAGAGATAAGAAGCAGCAGAAAACCCATGACAAATCGCCTTCATGACACAAGTTGCAAATTGTTGCATTAGACAAGAAAAGACTGATACAAACGAGAAAACTGTCAAGAGGAATATCCAGGTTGTTTTCCACCAGCTTTCAAAGGTAAAGTTTGTTTCACAATATTTCTCTCCACCATCATTTTGGTCCTTGTCGAAAGGTATAACACGGACCTCTGGTATCTCTCTTTTCTTTTCATAAAGCTCAGTCCTCTTGCAGATTTATTTTTGTATATTTTATTAAGGAAAGGAACCACAGACAAGTTTTTGGCCTCAGTGTGCTGTTGCAGGATGGACAGGGACACTGATACCAGCAGACCAGCAGCATAAATGATCACAGGTTGTTAGGCAGAGAGACAGAAGGAGGAAAAAATCAGAGGAAGTAAAGGAGGCACATAAGACCATAACCGGCTTGAAAAGAAGCAATGAATTCAGTTATCCGCCCTTGCCTTCATTTAATCTTCTAATCCTGCTCTTTAACTGGATATTATCTATTTTAATGTAATCTGTGCTATTATGTTTTCATTCTCTTAATACGCTTTAACTAATATTGTTAATGCATTTTCTCTGTAAAGCACATTGAATGACCTTTGTTTAACATAATACTGTATAATGTACACATATTCTTTGCTTTTCCTTTTCTAAATTGCCTTTGTTGATTAAATGATTGAATTTCTTGAGGAGACATTTGATCATGTTGGAAATCAGTCCTTTCTCGCTCTTGCCATAATGCATAGTATATGCGCGCACAGCAAAACGTGAGGGCTGGCTTGACGTTAGTAATGTTTCAAGGGTGAAATTACCAACAGGAAGTCGCTCTGAGGAGGGGTATCTTAACGGCCGGTGGGTTTTCTTGATACGCACACGATTACATGAGTTTCTGCGAAGTTCCGCCTCGTCTACAAACTTACTGTCAGTGACGGACTGGAGGAGGAGAGACGCACAAACATGTGGAGCCGCTGCCAGCTGCTGTCAGTCACTAAACAACAACTCGAAGGACGCTGCCGTTCGTTCAGCTGATTTGGATACAAACGAGCAGGTTTGTAGATATTTCTGTTGGATTAATAACAACAAGAGGGAAGATGCGGCTCTCCCTCCTGAAGAACTTGCCTGAGAAACAACATGGTTTTTTGAGATTTCTAGTACTAATTTTGTGACAGTTGTCTATACTTTCAGTACTGCGTGTGTGTTTTTTAAACAAGTAAATAAATTCCTGTTGTGCTAAAAAAACAACGGCGTAACGGTGTAAAAAAAAAAAAAAAAAAGCATTTCCTTGTATTAGACACTGTATAATGTGTGTGTGTTGAGCCCAACGCAGCCTCTCTGTCCGCTGCTGCTCTTATCTGTCTCTGAGGGGCGGAGAGACGGGACAGTGGAGCGACTTAAACTTTTGTGAGTTATACATCCACCAACATCACTTCCTTGTGGTGCTGACACTTATTCAATGAGCTTAAATACGATTATATTTCAGAAAAGCGCCCATTTGTGACTATAAGTCTATTGTGACATTGCTGTTGTAACATTGCTGCTGTTCTGAAACATGCACAGAAGCAATCACGGTAGTCATTTCTTGGTATGTCACATTTTAGATTTTGCGCTTTCACTCATGTGATGTTAATGTGCACCTAATTGGCCTTGGTTGGGAAATTGGTCCAGCCTGTTGACTGCAGTCCTGAAGGCGAGCAGGCCTTCTCTAATAGTAATAGTAAATTTAATTTAAAGCAGAAGTAAGTGATATATTTGTGTTAATATAAGTCTTAAATAGTTATATCTTCCGACAGCAATCACTTACATAGAGTGTTTGGACCGAAACACGGGTCTGTCAGTCACTCTGCTCTGCTCTGAGCCGAGGAGAAAACATTTATCGTATCCTACAGTTTTTATCCAATGAGGAGAGAGAACGGCATGAAGGGCTGTGTGTGCAGCCAAGGGATGCGCCTGAATGTGGTGACGTAGGGACGAGGACTGTTACAGTATGGTGCGTTCAAGGCAGCCCGTAACTCGTGTTTTTCCATTCTGTGAAGTCATACCAGTTCGATCTGGTACGAGTTCACGGGTCGGAAAAATACGAGTGGCCGTTATAGTGACTTTCACAGGTAAAACAGGTCGGAAAAACACGAGTGGGTTGCCTGGAACGCTACAAAATCGTAAGTTGTGACATGAAGCTGTAATTTACGGTTTCAAAAGCCTGCCTGGAATGCAGCATTAGCCAAAACGACCGGACCACTTACTTCTGCTTTAATTTAATTTATTTATTTTGATATGAAGGCCTGAAAAAAAAACACACATACTGCCCTTTTATGATGTTGAGCCCCTGCCCCTCTATAGTCATGTACGTCCCTGACTTTAACCATAAAGGCCCCGGCCCTGGAAGAAGCCCTGTTCTTTTCTACGATGCTGATTAATGTTGACAACCTTTTGGGGGTAAATTGCAGTTGTTTTTTGGAATAAACTGTTATACACTTGGATTGGAAACACATCTCCTGCCGTCTCAGTATAACGAACTTGTGTTGCCCTTGGTTTAGAATATTCAGTTGATAGTTTTATTCACACCTTTACTCACAGCTTCTTCCATCACACAGGAAACCAGCCATAAAATGTTGTTCACCGAGAGCCAGAAGGTTTTGCAATGGATAAACATCATCGCTGGCATTACCCTAACTCTCGTGGTCTTCTGTTTCCTGTGTTGCACGGTATGTAACACAAGTCCACTTATGCATTAATGGAAATTCTTAATGTGAACTTTTATTCATATGACGTCTAGTGAATAAGAAACATGTTTTCTTTTCTTTTTTTGTTTCCTATAGCCTCGAAAGCATCGGGTCTCTGTGCTCTTTATGACAAACCTCCTCATGTCCAATCTGGTGCTGATCTGCTCCTTGATCCCCTTGGAGCTGGCGACTGGAGACACTGGAGTGGGAGGCGCGTATATATTATCAGTCACAGCGATTGGTTTCCTCTTTGGGATGATGATCGGTCTCATCTTCAGGATGTGTATCGCAGTGGAAAGGTATCTTATCTGTGTATCCAGCATCAATGTGCGCTGCTGTGATATCCTGAATATAACCTTCTCCTCTTTTCCTGCAGGTACATGATCATCGCCCACCCAACCTACATCAGAGGAACTCTGACCTCTGTTCTGGCCTGTGTCGCGCCGTGGGTTCTTTGTGTTCTCATGTTTTATATTATTCTCGCCATGTACCTAGCTTCCATCTACCTCGTCATGCTCCTCATCCTCCTACCAATACTTCTCTCTGTCATTTTTGTGGTTTTGACCTTTGTTGCTCTGCCTGCTGCCACCTCTGTGGCCATTGAGGAAAAACGAAGAACTGTGGGAGTTTTGGTTCTGTTGCTGGTTGATAACTTTCTGCTGATCATTTCAGCGTTAATTCTCTTTATTTATTTCCTTGAATCTGTAGCATTCGTGTTTTTGGTTCTGTTCACTGTTTTTGTGGACTTGACTCTGTCTGTTTTAATGTTTAAAGGGCCAGTTGACAAGTTTCTGGCACGCCTGTGCTATTGCATGACGGACACAAGTGTTACAACCAACCAACCAAGTTTAGAGAATGGGGGCGGCGGGGTTGTTTTAGATGTGATATAAAAAAGATAATTTGTCATTATGGCACTTCTTTTTAACAAGTCTTAACAGATCTTTAACATTGTAACTTTGGTATCGAAAATGCCTCTTCACCCAACTAATTTATAGAGATACCCAGGTGTTACATTTGCGGACTGGCAATGATCATTCTCTGACCATAAAAAGAAAAATGTTCATGCCGGTACCACCACAGCACCTTTATATATACCTGTGCTGTCAAAACGGTAGAATTTATGCAAATGTATGCAAATTTGACCATGTTAGAAAACAATTTCAAAAAACTTGTAATACATTTTTTGTTTGTCTGATTGTAAGTAATCAACTGGGTAATTTTCATGGAGATATCTAAATGTAATTTTTTTTACCCTATTCACGTGAGAAAAATAATTAATAGGCATATGAATGCGCTATATATTGGTCTTTTTTGAAACTTTCCCCTAATGGGATTCTTCAGGGCTTTTTCGCTCTCACTCAGGACATGTTGAGGATACAAAATCAGTTGAGTTTGCTTCTGTTGCAATGTGTTCAAGGTTGACCCCCATTTTGGCTTAAAATTACTGGACTATCTGTACTCAACCTCTTTGCACTAACTAAGCCCCTGCATTGAAGCTTTAGCATTGTCTCTCAAATCATGTTGGATAAAAACGTCTCCCAAATTATTATATGTAAATGTATATATACTTTGCATGTCAATTCAAATATAAACATATATTATTTTCTATCAGTTACATGTGATTACTTCATTCTGTCTGTCTTTTTCACCATGAACAGTGTGACCTTTTTGTGGACGATGGATCCTATATCAGATGTTATGTTGACACCACATTTGCTCGGCTCTATTTGATTAATAATTGTGTCCTTATCAGCAAAATTACTGTCATCAGTGTTATGTGAAAGGTTGACTGACATTTTGTGAACTATATAACCTGATAAGAAAGCATGAAAACATTACAATAACTACAACTGTAATTATAAAATTAAATGGGTTATATGTTAATACCAAAACTGCAATAGATAATTTAAGTTGTAAGATTCATAAAAACCCTTAATCCTCTAATTTTCTTAATGAATTTGAAGTCTGAGAGTTAAAATTTTAAAATTAAAACACAATAAATTTCTCACAAGACTTGTTGAAATCAATTATCTCAAGAGGAAGTTGGGCTACGCAAGAACGTCACAAAAGCAGAAGACGGTTTGTACACGATGGTGCATACAACCGGTGTTGGGAAATTTCACTTTCTAGATTAAAGTTCAAAGTTCAGTTCACATATTTTAAAATGAACTAGTTCAGTTCATAGTTCATAATTCAAAAATTTGAAATAAGTTCACAGTTACAAAACTGACCTAGTTCATAGTTCTTTTTTCTTTTCTTTTTATTCCCAATATGTTGCTACAAGCTATTATTTTTCAAAATGATTGCTTCAGCCCATATAAAACCACAGAAGCAATTATTTTAGCAGTTTTAACCAGTATTAGTTATAGTTACTACTTTACTTTCTCCAAAAAGTAATTGAGTTACAGCGTGATGAAAGTAATTACCAGGAAAAGTAACCAGTGTTGGTAATAACGGCGTTAGAGTATAGCGGCGTTACTAACGGCGTTATATTTTTCAGTAACGAGTAATCTAATTAATTACTTTTCCCATCGTTACAACGCCGTTGCCGTTACTGAGAATGTGAAGTGGCGCGTTACTACAGTTCGGTTGAATGAAACGCAAGGTGGTTTCGGCCACACATCAGCTGCCTCAGGACAGGGCATGACGGCGAGCTAAAGGTAACGCAGCTAACGCAGCATCCCAGACCGATCAGCTGTGCGCCAGTGCAGCCTGCAGCCCCTGGGACACAGCTCGAATAACAGCAAGCACACACAAGCACCCACTCCACCGAGCAGCAGCAGCGGTATGAATCCGACAGACAGACGGACTCCAATTGACGCCTGAAACGCTAAACACAGAGCAATCGCTCTGGGTAAACACAGCTGATAGATCGAAAAAAAAAAAAAAAAAAAAAAAGACCGCTGGAGTGAATTTACCTACTTTCCGTCAGGTTCTTGAATGTAACTCGGTCAAGATGCAGCATGATGATGATGGTAAAATTTACAGATAAAAATACGCGTTTTTTCATCAGCATCAGTCTACAGAAATGACGGATAGAGGGGAAAAGGCTTTATGCACAGCTCCACAGCTCCACTGCTCCTGATTCCAGGTGTCTGACCATTACTACTGAGGTCAGAGTCACAGACACACCTGGATTAATCAGTTTGTCCAATAATGCAAGACAGGAAATAAAGGAGCTGGTTTAAGTTCAGGAAGTAAGTGGAGCTGTGCATAAAGCCTATTCCATCAACCTTTATTTAGTGGGAGCATTGGAAAAAAACCACCAAAATAAACGTTTTAAAGTAACGAAAAAGTTACTTTCTCAGTAACGCATTACTTTTTGGTTTAAGTAACTCAGTTACTAACTGAGTTACTTTTTAAATGAAGTAACTAGTAACTGTAACTAGTTACTATTTTTCATTAACTTGCACAACACTGAAAGTAACTACTATTTTCTAAAATTCTCAAATATGTCAAATTACTTGGACGACTTGGTCTAACCCCCGTTTATCTTTTAGTATTCCTCCATACAGACACTCTGCCTCTTCCATGCGCCGCTGATCCAAACAGCTGATAGGTGTTGCCAGATTGGGTGGTTTTTCAGCGACATGTTAACGCCTGTTTACAGTGTGTTGTAACTGGGGTTTTTCCCGGAAGGCTCTATGGAAATCTGGCACACTCCTGAACAAAGTCATAGTATGAGAGAGCGCCGTTCACAAACGCCAGAATGAACGCGTTCACAACAAGGTTCATCAAGTGGAAATACGTTCAGTTCACTTTTGCCCAAAAAATGATTTCAGGTTTTTTTTGTTTTGCTTTCTTTTTTTAATATCACCTTTTTCCATTTATTTATTTAGTGTTGTTATCATTACTACGACTATTATTTTTTACTATCATCATCTTCCCTTATCTTCATTTTTTTCTTCTTTTATTGTTATTTCTCTGTTAATATGTTAATATTATTTCTTTACTTTGTTTAAATTATTTGTTAGGTCAAGATGAGGTCATGTTATAAGCCTTTCGGGTTTCTGGCCTCACCTGCACATTTTTTCGTATCTTCCTCCCTATTAAGAGAGAGAAGTCAATGTATTTGTTTTATTTCATATGTGCAAGTCCCAGCTGGGGCCCAGGCCTCCGGTTCAGCTTCACCACCACCAGTTTGTTCAGGCAGTCGGCCACGCTGTCGGGCATCCCTTATCCCTGCTGATCTTCTTCTCCGCTGGGACCCTCAAATCCCTGTCTGCCGCCACCTCTGTCCATCTTAAAGAAAAACTGTGAATCGTTGCAACTTTAGTCCTGGTGCTGCTGAAATACACACTGCTCTTCCTGTCGTGCCAATGTTTACCTCACATGGGCCGTGATTCACACCTGTACTTATCGTTCCTCCAGTTGAGTCCTCTTGCAGACTTGGATTTATATGTTTTCATGAGGAAAGGGACTGCAGACAGGCTGCTGGCCTCCCTGCATTGTTGCAGGATGATGTACTTGCCATGAACCAAAAGGCCACTGAAGAAATCTGCACTGGTGGTGAGTCGTCTGGACAAGCAAGTTCTGCAGTGTTTGACCAATTAAAGATGAATGAGAATGACAAAATGGAAGTGAACTGATCTAAAAATGACTCTAAAAGTGAGCCACCACATTGGGCTTGCTTGTGCCATGTGCACAAAATTTAAAATGTATGTCCATTTTTGGATCTGTAAGCAACACACTTCTAAAACTACAGTACTTTAAAAAAATTCTGTAACATTATTTACTGTTTCCTCAAAATTTTATAGGCCTTTTAGTTTTTGAGTTCTTTCGAAATCTAAGACAATTTGAATAAAATTTCCATTTGCCAGCCACAGCCTGTTCTCATGTGATCATGAACTGATGTCTTTGGTAACTTTTTAAGACAAGGTAATAATGATTATCACACTGTTCATGCCGGTAACAGCCTGGTGGGTGTTGAGTTTTCCTGACATTGTTTGACCTTAGAAAAAGCCCCAGGTCAATTTGAGGTCATTCATTATATGGTTATTTTAACCAGTTGCATTTGATACACAGTAGGGGGCCACAGAGGCACAATTATCTGTATCAGTATGTGTATTTGCGTTCAGACTCCAGTCTCATGTTGATGTGTTGTAATACCAGAAGCTAAGATGCCATTTAGAATAATGTCAAGCTTATCATGGCAAAGAGCTAGTCATGGTCCCCACAGGTAGAAGAAAAAAGGTCAGATGTCATAAATGTGGAACATGTCTCTGTAAAACTGTTGTTTTTAGTTTAACCAGAGTTTTCCTCATCAAGCCTCTTATTTCCAACCTTATCCTACTCCACATGACAACAACCTGATGAACCGTTGACTTTTTTTGTCTGATGGTGACGGTCTGTTTCATGATGTGTTTCGTGTATGTCTGACTTCTTCATATATGCTTCGTATAGTGTTATATATTATGTAGATTAAAATGCAGATGAAAGCATAAGGTTTTGTTTTCGCAAGCCGAACAGTTATGAACCAGTACAAAGAAGTATTGAAGTTACTATACACAGTTTTCCTACATATTTGCATGGATAACCACATTGTTTTCCTTAGAGGTAGACACCATGTCATGTCATCAGGAACTTCCCTAATAACATATAATAACATAACATATCATGCAACATCGCTGAATTACACAGTATTAGACTGTGTGGATGGAGAGGAGAAGCCACAGACTCTGCTAAAAGAAACTCATCCAGGTTGTGATCCAGCAACTTCCAAAGGTAACGTTTCTGTTTCTATAACCTTCAGAACTGTTAAGTCATTGACATGTAACGAGGGGACTGGACTGTAGCTGTACAGTCATCAACAGTTTATGTTTTTTTCCCCCATTTGTCTTAAAGACCAGTGAACTGAGGTTGGTGCTAAAATGCTGGATAAATATAAGATTGATCCTGGATTATAGCTGGTCTCTATTTGTGTGAACAGCATTAATCCGCTTTTGTGTAATCATTGATTACTTTGAGGTGGTTATTAAAAAACCTGCTTGTCTCATGTTGAAGACTGTTCTGTAGTTTAAAGTAGCTAAACATTTATTTATGTGGCTCCTCTGACAGAGGGAAAATGATAACAAAGTGTTTCACATGAAAATGCAAATCCTTCAAAACAAAAATAAAGCAATTACATGCACATACAGAGGGAAAAAAATAAAAGATTCACCTCACAGCTTTAGTGTTATCACTGAACGATATGAAGTCTACATTAAAATACATGCTCTTCTCTCTAACAACACATTTTATAGAAAGATGGAAGATTCCTACATTAACAACATCTCAGTGGACAAAAGTTACAATAACACTACTGACAACACTGGAAAAGGTAAATCCACAGGAGACGTGGTGACGTGCATCATCATCAGTATCGGCCTCCCACTGACCCTAGTGGCCATCCATGGACTTTACTCTCAGGTGAGAATTCAATTCATGACTGAGGAGGAGTTAGATTCGATTCAATTAGATGCAGTTCTCAGCAGAACAAGATTTTAAAAAACAACAACATTTTATCAGCTCACAACATGTTTCCAACCACTGTGTTTACTGGACTGGTTTCCTGCAGGTCAGAAAGGATCACATGGTTCCGATCTACATCATCAACCTTCTCATTTCTGACCTCATTCAACTCTGCTCCCTAATTGTTTTTGTGTCAAAACCTGAGAATTTCATCATCAGAGAAATCTTTCGTTTTACTTGCTATGTTGGTCTGATGGTCAGCGTTTTCTTCATGACGTGTGTCGCCCTGGAAAGGTAGCTATCAGTGTGTGTAGCATTTTTCTGTCTGAACATTTTATTTCATCATAATTCAGATGCTCCACAAAGACGATGTGTGTGTCTGTGTATCACAGGTATCTGGTCGTCGCCTGGCCGCTGTGGTACCGCTTCAGACGAAACATCAAGACCTCTGTTGTGATCTGTGTCGTGGCCTGGGTCTTTTTTCTAGTCTTTGGCTTTGTTATCTATTTCACGAAGAGTTATGATTACAGACAAATCATCTATGCTGCCCTTCTCCTTCTCCCCTTCCCTCTATTCATATTCTTCCTGTTTGGGACCATTAAAGCTCTGTCTGCAGCCATCAGTGTCCCTCCTGATGAAAAACGCAGAATTGTGGCCATTTTGGTTTTGGTGCTACTTATTTACGCACTGTTGTTCCTGCCCTGCATCATTTGCTTCCTTGTAGGAGAAGAAAGAAGTGATGCTACATTCTGGTTTGTCGCTACCCTTTTGCCAAGGTTCAGTTCTCTTGCAGACTTGTTTCTGTATATTTTCTGTAGGAAAGGAGCTGTGGACCAGCTTTTGGCCTTTGTGTGTCGTTGCAGGATGAACAGTGACAGTGACATCAGCAGAACAACAGCATGATTGATTGAACATTAGCTCCAGTTAATGGAGAAAAGACAGACAATGTCGTCTTCTGGCTTTGATTTCTGTCAAATTGTGGGTTCACCTGCTGTGTGTGAAAGCTTAAAGCAGATATCATCGGCACGGCCGTTTCGGCTAATGCTGTGTTCAAGGCAGGCTTTTGAAACCGTAAGTTACAGCTTCAAGTCACAACTACGACTTGGTAGCGTTCCAGGTAACCCGTAGCTCGTGTTTTTACCGTCCTGTTGTCTGTGAAAGTTCCCTATAACGGCCACTCGTAACTTCCGACCCGTGAACTCGTACCAGATCGAACTGGTATGACTTCACAGGAAGGAAAAACACAAAGTACGAGTTTCCTTGAACGCACCATGAGTTAGCAGCCCCCGCCCTTGTCAGGCATCAATTGGTCCTCGTGCTACGTCACCACATTCACGCGCATCCCTTGGCTGCACACACAGCCCTTCATGCCGTTCTCTCCCCTCATTGGATAACACTTGTATCCCACAAGGAAAATTTTCTCCTCGGGTTACAGCAGAGCAGAGTGACGGAGAGACTCGTGTTTAGGCTGAAATACTTCATGTAAGTGATTGCTGACGGAAAATAGGACTATTTAGGACTTATATTAACAAAAACATTCCACTGATATCTGCTTTAAGAAAATGTACATGAAAACTCTTTCTTTTTTATATCTGTATTTTGACTGTTTTCTGTTGTCTGAAAGACAATAAAAATTGATTACACACAAAAAACTTTTTCCCAGTTAAAAATGGTGTCCAAGACGTAAAGTTTACGTATAAGCCTTTGAGCAGATGCATCAGCTTTCTTGTGTTTTGAAATACATTTAAAAAAATAAATAAATCAGATCTTATTTAGGTACATTAGGCCTACTGTTAAACTATTCAATGGTAAATATGAGAGGTGTTTTTTTTATTTTTTTTATTTTTTATTTTTTACAAAGACTGGAAGAGGCTCAACTGTCCAATCAACAAGGTAAATATTTTTCTATGAACTTGTCGCTAATATGGACAGAGCTTAAAAGCCTTTACCCCATTTTGACAGTTAATGAAATGCAATAATGTTGCTGACAGACTCGCGTTACATTGTTGTTTAATTAAATATATAAATCTATGACAAAGCCGTTTCTTCCAAAAATGTCTACATGATTTTATTTTGAAGTTTCTTGTGTGCACTTCCGGCCTGACAGTGGAGGTCTGCAGCCAGACCCACTTGAATATATTACACAGATTATCATTTTTGACTAAAACCTAAATAGCAATTTTTTGGTAATTTCTTTGGTATCTGTTTCTAAACTATTTTCATGAACAATCTGTGTCATAATGCTGCTGAATAAAGCAGTACATAGTGTGGCATAATGAGGCGAATTGTCAAGGAAAATGGTGAAAAGTTGAGCAGGGAAGCAAAACTTGTGAATAATAAAAATTCTCATTGGCACTGTGTTACTGCTTCAGCAATTCTGCAAGTTAAAATCCAAACTAGTTTTCATGTGTCTGTTTTTAAGCCACTGCTAGAATGTTAGTCCAAATCATGTTCTCACGGATAACATCGCGCTATACTGTACCACACAAGGAAATTGTTGGTAACCCCAGTACCTCTTCCTGTTTCTCAGTTATTTCTCAGTAAACATACGTTCAATAAAAATTGTTGCATTAGACAAGAGTGCCACAGACGAGAAAACAGTCAAGAGGCATAATCCAGGTTGTTTTCCACCAGCTTTCAAAGGTAAATAATTTGCATTATTTGTCTTAATCTATTTATAATCTCATTTGCTCTGACTGTAGGTGGACAGTAATTTACAGTTACTGTCTTTTTTCCTCTCTCTTGCCTTTCTTAATAAAGTAACTTTATAAAATTTATCACCAAAGTCATGCACCCATGTCTTTTCATAGACATAGTGGCAGAAATCAAATTATCAGTAACCACTTTTATGACGTATGAAGCAACATTTCTGCATCAAACACTAATACACTCTGCGAATGCAGAGGAGAAGCTACAGACTCTAAAAGGAACAGCTTTAAAATGAAAAAAAATGTGTCACATTACGCTACTTCAGAACTGTAAACGGATTCATAGGAATTGGACTTTAGCTGTACTTTCATCTCAACTTATATTTAGTTTTGGTTTCTTCCAATAAAATAAAATAAGAATAACTTGTGTGTAGTTGCATCATATTTGTGTTGTGTTTAGTGTTATCTCTGACACATCTGTGTCAGCTTTCCGTCTATGGATGACAACATTATGTTTCATATTTATCTTTCTTCATTTATTTACGGGGTGGGGTGGTTAGCAGTTAAGCTGAAGACAAGTTTTTGGCCTGTGTGTGTCGTTACAGGATGAACAGTGACAGACATAAAAGCATGAATGATATCAACCTAAAGGCAGTCGCTCCATGTAGACGGAGAAAGAGGGAGAGGGAGAGAAATAGAGGTAGAAATGCAGTTATACAGGTTATAAATAGGATTCAATCATTCCTGTTTTTTATTCTTTGTTATATTTTTTTCTACATTGTTTCTCAAGAGGCTAAGTGACATATTGCTGGTTTACCTTTATTACATGTCAACATTCTGCTTACAACTTCTATAGTAAATGGTTTTGCAGGTCACATGAACCAACACAAATTAATTAATGTGCAATAAGCCAACCATGAAACTGAGTCTGTGCCGAACTTCTCTTCTGTTGCTGCTATTTTTTTTTATGTCCCGTCACTACACTACATTTTCTGAAAATCAGAAAACAAATCCAGAAGGTCTGTACAGTTTGTTCTCTCTCTCTTGTCTTGAAGACAAGTGAACTGACTTTGGTGCTAAAATGCTGCATCTCTCTGAAATGTATCTAGTTTTTTTTTTTTTTTTTTGTATTTGTGTGACAGCATTTAACAGGTTTAGTATTATCATTCAATAATTTGAGTTGGTATTAAAAACATGCTCTTGTCTCACATTAAAGACTGTACAGAAGTTGTACTGTGTCTAAGTAAAGTTAAAAAATAAACATTTCTTCATATCACAGCTCTAACAGATGAAAACAATAAAAAGTTTTCAAATAAATGTTCAAATCCTAAAAACCAAAATAAACGAGGTTCATATTGAGACACTTAACGATCTTTCAAATGTCAGGTTTCACTGGAAGATGGAAGATTGGTACACATCACTGAGCAGAAGTTACAATGACTACTACTACGACTACCACTACGGCTACTACTACCACAGCACTTATCATCTCTTCAAACAAGCCATGTATGTGGTGCAATGTATTGTCATCGGGCTTGGTCTCCCTTTGACCCTTGCAGCCATCTATGGAGTTTACTCACTGGTGAGAACATTATATTTATATATTTGTTCTTTTATTTATTTATTCACTGCATGTCTTTTGTCTGTGGTGATGTGGAAGATGTTGGTCTGTTGGTAAAATGACTTGATTAAGTCTAGGCAGTATTGGTTAGGGTTAGAAAAAGAACATTTTCCTTCTTCCTTTCTTTGCTACAACTGTGTTCACTCAATGTTTTCTTGCAGGCCAAAAATGATCATGTGGCTCCGGTCTTCATCATCAACCTTCTCATTTCTGACCTCATTCAGCTCTGCTGCCTTACTGTTCAAGTGGCAAATCCTAATAATTTCTTTAATAGATATTCCATGTATGAAGGAACCAATGATATGATTTAGTTTTCGGACTGACGACCAGCATTGGCTTCATGGAGTGCATCGCCCTGGAAAGGTAGCTATCAAGTTATTGTGTACTGTGTGTGTAGCTATTTCCTGTCTGACTATTTTATTTCATCATAATTCAGATGCTCCACAAAGACGATCTGTGTGTCTGTGTATTACAGGTATCTGGTTGTCGCCTGGCCGCTGTGGTACCGCTTCAGAAGAAACATCAAGACCTCTGTCGTGGTCTCTGTCGTGGTCTGGGTCATTATTCTTGTCTGTAACCTCGTCGTCGGTTTCAGTTGTTCTGAAAAGTCCATGGAAATCATCTTTGCTGTCTTCCTGTTCCTTCCCCTCCCTCTGTTCATATTCTTCCTGTTTGGGACCATTAAAGCTCTGTCTGCAGCCATCAGTGTCCCTCCTGCTGAAAAACGTCGAATTGTGGCCATTTTGGTTTTGGTGCTACTTATTTACACACTGTTGTTCCTTCCCAGCATCATTCTGTTCCTTGTTCAAACATCCAGGGATAACATGGACCTCTGGTTTTCATAAAGCTCAGTCCTCTTGCAGATTTATTTTTGTATATTTTATTAAGGAAAGGAGCCACAGACAAGTTTTTGGCCTCAGTGTGCTGTTGCAGGATGGACAGTGACACTGATACCAGCAGATCAACAGAATTAGAGATCACAGGTTGTTAGACAGAGAGACGGAAGGAGGAAAAGATCAGAGGAAGTAAAGGAGGCACATAAAACGACCATAACCGGCTTGAAAAGAAGCAATGAATTCAGTTATCCTCCCTTGCCTTCATTTAATCTTCTAATCCTGCTCTTTAACTGGATATTATCTACTTTAATGTAATCTGTGCTATTAAGTTTTCGTTTCATTCTCTTAATATGCTTTTACTAATATTTTTAATGCATTTTCTCTGTAAAGCACATTGAATGACCTTTTTTTGTAACATAAAACTGTATAATGCAAACATATGTTTTTGTTTTTCCGTGCCTGTCATTAAATACGGAAGCCGAGAACGGCCACGTCCATAATATTTTTTTTATAATCGTTTTCTCGTGATAACGACTTATTATTTCGTTATCTCGAGATAACAAAGTCCGTTTTCTCGTGATAACGAATTAATTTATTTCGTTATCTCGAGATAACAAAGACCGTTTTCTCGTGATAACGAAATAATCATAGAATGTGTCGTTGACATGGTTGCCTAGCAACATGTTTCCCCGGTGCAATCGCTTCTGTTTACGGGGTTAATATAATCAAAGACGGTTTATTTAATACATCCATGGTAGCAGCTGGTTAGCCGCTGTATGTTCGTAGCAGGAGGCTACTAAAGCGAGTCTGTTGGAAACACTACACATCTACAGATCTAACGTAACAGAAGAGATGTTTTTCGTGGGATAATTGCCCAAAACCATGTGTAGAACTCAAATCAGTGAGCTGATTAATGTGATCACATCATCCTGATTTCAGCCTTCAAGAGCTGCCACTAACGTTAGTCTGCTCTGAGGAGCTGTCAACAATGAAGTACCGGTAAGTTACACTTAACGTTAGTTTGTTTACTGAGCTGGGTTTATTTAAGGGGCTACAGGTTAGCATAAACACATGAGAGTAGACTACGTTATGGCAGCTTCAGCTAAGGTAATGTTAGCTAGTTGCTGCTCAGATAAAGCTCATGAACACCATATGAACACTGCTGTCTTGCCAAATTAACATTAGCCTACATGTCAGTGGTCGCAGGCAACAGGTGTCTGATGGTTCGAGATAAGGTTGTGATTTCTGACAGCAGCAGCCAGTAGCTAACGTTAGCTTAGCTGAAACAGGATAGATGGGACCACCGGCCGGTAGCCCCTTAAATAAACCCAGCACAGTGACGTTATACAACGTTAAGTGTAACTTACCGGTAAGTTATTGTTGACAGCTGGGTCATTTTTTTTATAGGGTGCCATTTGGACATAATAACTTGTGGAAAAAAAATATTTGATTCACCCAGATTTTAATGTTTACTTTAAAAAAGGGCACATTTAACTTACTGAAAAACATATTGGTTGAGCTCAGGCACCTACATAATATTATATTTATATATTTTAACAACACGTGACGTAGGATGTGTCCACTCTGTTAAGGACATAGACATACCATTTTTAATGTGTTTTTACTGCATGACTCCTTATGAAATTATATTTTTAAAGAAAGTGTATGCCCCTCACTTTAGTCAGATAGTTTATTTTACAATTAAGTTATTTTAAATAAGTTTTTATTTAGAAAAACAAGGGTGTATTATGATCATGGAACATATTCCTCCAGTTAATTTCCTTAAAAAAGTGAATTATGATGCAAATTACAAAAAAATTCTAGCCTGTACATTCAAACCCCTCCATATCATTATGTCACTACAAATACATAGTTAAAATATTTTTATTTCATTAAACTATGAAGGAAAAATAACATAACAGAGTGGACAGAGGTCTAACAGAGTGGACAGTATCATAACAGAGTGGACGAAACACAGTCAATAATACATACAGTATATGTCCACTCTGTTAAGTTAACTTGAATAAGGATAACAGAGTGGACACTAACAGAGTGGACATTTTGAGCTAAAGTTAGCCCTCAGCCTGGCTTTGCTAGCTTAATAGCTAACATGACTTTGGATACTTGATAAGAAATCTATAATTTTACACAAAACCCTTTTGAAATGGTTCAATTTGATTAATTTCTTTGATATATAGCGTTAACAGAGTGGACACGTTATGATCAACCACACTGAACTTACTTCATAAAACTGCAAAATCTGATTTTTAAAGAGGTAAAAAAAATAAAAAGTTGACCACAGTTGAATTTCCCACCACTGGTGTGATGTCTCCTCAGAAGAGTGATGTCACTGATATATAAGGGAATTTTCTTAAAAGGGCACAAACACAACTTAACAGAGTGGACAATGACACCGGGGACGAACATAAAACCTTAATTTTTTCATTTAAAAAATATATTTTGATTAAAAAACAGCTTATGATTAAAGATAGTTTATCCAGGACAATAAAATCCTAAAAATTTTTTTTTGAATTTTTCTACTTTTATTAGCTATTCTCTAGATTGAATTTTAATGAACCGCACTGGGGACATAGCAAAATTCCGTAACATCCTTTTAACAAAAGTAGATTAAATTTAAAAAAATAGAATTTGGGAGCCTGTACCCTTGAATTTATAAGAGAGGACAATTGACAATACACAAAAAAGCAAATTGAATGAGTATTTGTCCAACTTTAGTGAAAATACAGCTTAATTTATACTGGGGACACAAATGGCACCCTATAAAAAAAATGACCCAGCTGGTGTGGACAATAATCACACCAGTGAGTAGGCTAGAGTAGAAAAGTTAACTGCCCCATGCTCGAGCTGAACAGTAGCCTCCTGTTGCTAGGCAACCATGTCAACGACACATTCTATGATTATTTCGTTATCACGAGAAAACGGTCTTTGTTATCTCGAGATAACGAAATAAATTAATTCGTTATCACGAGAAAACGGACTTTGTTATCTCGAGATAACGAAATAATAAGTCGTTATCACGAGAAAACGATAATAAAAAAAATGTATTGAGAGTGAGGAGTTGTCGTCACAGCTCAGAGCCCCAATACATCCATGTCAGAGCCCCGCCCCCCTTCTCCGCCATGATGGAAGGATTCCGGTGGCAACAGCCTTACTAGTCTATGGGCAAAACAAAATCGTCTACTCCGTAATTTACTGTTTTACAATGCCGGAAATCACTGCTGTGTTAAAAACTGCTTCAGTGATTTACTTTCTCCTTATTCTTTCTAGTAATTTGTTGATCTGTTGGCGCAAAAAAGAGCTAGAATTTAGTCCGTCTCTGTGCTGTTCTGATGACGTTGCCCCTGGCAACCGATAGCGTCTCCTTCCATCATGGCCGACCATCGTCACGTGACTCCTCACTCTCAATACGGACGTGGCCGTTCTCGGCTTCCGTAATTAAAGGCAAAAAAAGCCCAGAAATATACTTAAAAAGTGGTTAAGTCCTGTGAAAAAGGTTAAAATGTTTAAGTTCCATTTAAGATGTTAAAATCATTATTCATTATTAATCATTATTATGAATGAACACAATTGAAAATATTACATAAAGTTTAAAAACCTACCAAAGGAACTGGTCTATGATCTACTTGCTGAGCCTGTTCTGAGGGATGGTGCTTGTGATTGATTAGTCATGTCTGCAGAGACCAGCAGGGGGAGCTCTTGCTGCTGTGCTCATAGACTGTATATTCTTAGTGAAATGAGGTTGTCTCCAATATTGTCGTAGCCAATTTGGATCTGTGTGTGTGCTTGTGTGAATGAATGTGGGTGTGTCAGTGATGAGGCACTGTGGTTGCTAGTCTATTGGTACCCAGCCTTTTGTACTGTAGGTGTTTTTTTTAAGATAAGTTAATAAAGTGTCAAACTCATTCCCATTTTTTACGCACCATCATGAGTTGGAAATGTATTCAAATTCTGTCAGAGTGGCCTTTTTTGTAGTTAGATTGCCACTACAAGTATTGATATCTCAAATTTTCAAGGTTCAACATTTATAGATTAGCAAGAATTTCACTCTCAGCAATTAATTCACTAGAAAACTACATTGTATTTATTAGTGGTGAAGAAGAGGCTAGATGAGGCAAGACATACAATATAACTCGATATGCACTGAAAACATAAAACAAAGTTCATATCACTTAAATGTTCTTCAAAATGCTTGGAGCTGTCAATTTGCAGGTTGTGTTCAGGGAACCATCAAAAAACAAACAAACAAACAAAAAGTAGATGTGGTAATATCAAGGACACTGTCACTTTTCACTTCCTGAGAGGCAGAGATAAGGAGAAGCAGAAATTCGATTACAAATCGCCTTCATGACACAAGTTGCAAGTTGTTGCATTAGACAAGACCAGACTGACACAGACGAGAAAACTGTCAAGAGGAATATCCAGGTTGTTTTCCACCAGTTTTCAAAGGTAAAGTTTGTTTCACATTATTTCTCTCAATCTATTTATAACCTCATTCATCAAATCTGTAATGTTATTGATGGTCATTGACTGTAGATGGACAGTAATCTACAGTCAGTGTCTTTTAGCCTCTCTCATGGCTTTGATGAAATTACTTAGATTAGATTGTGCTGGATGCTGGATTAATAAAAAATGACACTCATAGTTGTACCGTGGTAGGAAGTCAGTGTAACGCTATCTGAAACTCATCAAATTCATCATTGCGGTCAATATCCTGTAATAAAAAATGCCTCATGTTGATAGTTTTTTCTCAGTAGACTCGAGGACGACATTCACCTCACAGCTTTATTGTCACTGAACGATGTGAGGTCTACATTAAAATACATGTTCTTCTCTCTAAGAACACATTTTATAGGAAGATGGAAGATTTCTACATTAACCACACCTCAGTGGACGAAAGCTACAATAACAGCAACACTGAGTCCGACAGCAATACTGTGAGAACATTATTTATTGTGGAAGTGGTGACGTGCATCTTCATCGGTGTCGTCCTGCCACTGACCCTAGTGGCCATCCATGGACTTTACTCTCAGGTGAGAACTCAGTTCATGACTGAGGAAGAGTTTGATGACAAATTCATGAGTGCAGTTTTCAGCAGAACAAGATAAAAACATGTCATCAGCTCACAACATATTTCCAACCACTGTGTTTACTCTTCTCAATGTTTTCCTGCAGGTCAGAGATGGTCAGGTGGCTCCGATCTACATCATCAACCTTCTCATTTCTGACCTCATTCAACTCTGCTCCATGATCATTAGTGTGGCAAAATCTGACGATGACAATATCTCAAGTGTGATTTATATGTATGGTCTGATGGCCAGCGTTTGCTTCATGGTGTGTGTTTCCCTGGAAAGGTAGCTATCAGTCTATTCTGTATGTGTGTGTAACTTTTCTGTCTGAACATTTTATTTCATCATAACTCAGATGCTCCACAAAGACGATGTGTGTGTCTGTGTATTACAGGTATTTGGTCATCGCCTGGCCGCTGTGGTACCGCTTCAGAAGAAACATCAAGACCTCTGTGGTGGTCTGTGTTGTGGTCTGGATCCTTCCTCTTCTCTTTATTCTACCCCACAGTTTTGGAGTTTATCCTAACACCATGCTAATCCTCATTGGTCTCTTCCTCCTCCTTCCCTTCCCTCTGTGCATCTTCTCCCTGTTTGGGACCATTAAAGCTCTGTCTGCAGCCATCAGTGTCCCTCCTGATGAAAAACGACGAATTGTGGCCATTTTGGTTTTGGTGCAACTCATTTACACACTGTCGTTCCTGCCACTCATCATTGTGTTCCTTGCAGAAGAAGCAAGGAATTTTGATTCCTTACTTGTCGCTGACACTTTGGCAAAGTTCAGTCCTCTTGCAGACTTGTTTCTCTATGTTTTCAGTAGGAAAGGAGCTGCAGACAAGTTTTTGGCCTGTGTGTGTCGTTGCAGGATGAACAGTGACAGAGATATCACAACAGTGACAGAGATGTCAGGTATCAACTCATAGGCAGTCGCTCCAGTAAAAGAATTAGAAAAAGAAAAATGGAGGAAGAAATGTATAGAGACAAATCATACTGTTGTCCTCTGACGCGATTTGCAATGTCACGCCTGACTATATATTCACTGTAACACATCGTCATCATCAAATGAATTTGTAGACTAGCACTGCCTGAAAGGTGTTGACTCTGGCAGCCGCCTCACTCTCACGTCTCACTTGCACTGCACCATCAAGGTCATTTTTATTCACATGGCATCATTGTATGCCACTTGAAGCCTGATTTTTTTTTCATACCTTTCCCACAATTGAGCAGAATAGAGTGATGTGCAATAGGATCTAAATGGAGTCAGCTTTACACCATCAAAACACATGCTGAATTTCAGTGCCAGGATGTTCGCCTGTGCATACATACTGTGGCACTGCCTGTAAATGCCATCATCATCAGTCATTTCATCTGTGATCCGATGTCCAAGATACTTAACCTTATCACTTGTACAGAGGTCATTATTAGACCATTTAAAATCTGGAAGATTCTGACATTTGTTTTGTTTTGTTCTGATTAAAACAACACTCTTACAGGCATTATATTTAATCAT
>NC_140921.1:8285413-8394911 GCF_045865225.1 Trachurus japonicus | reverse complement strand
TTCCCATGCCATACAGTAGTCAGTACAAATATTAAGGAGCTGCTGAAGACCAGCGGGTCTCGGGCTAAGGCCAACCAGGTTTCACCAACATAATACACCATTACACCAATCATCCACTCAGTCTTATAGGCATTCAGTCTAACGAGAAGTTTTGTTTTTTCTTTTGGTCAATTAAAAGTTGATGAAAATTATTATTATATCATCAAGTCTGCATGATCACGCTGCCATTATAACTCTTTTTTTTTTTACACCTTTGTCTGTTTTTGGCTTGTTTAACTTTTACACAATTATAAAGGGTTTCCAACTCAAATTGTTTGTTGTAAGTTCTTTCTACATTATTCCTTTTAAAAAAAATAAAAATAAACTAAACAACATGACTTGTTTGTCTTAATTCATTTTAAATTTGATAAATCTCACTAATATTTCGTCATCAAGGGGCATCATTTAAAAAAAAAAAAAAAAAAAAAAAAGCTTTAATGTAACTACAATAAAAACAACTGAGAGAACGACAGAGAAGCAAAGCACCTGCAGTTATGTTTATAGTTTATTACATTAATGTGACTCCCAGCAACAAATTCACCAGAAAACTATGTCTGACTTCCTCAGTGGTGAATATTAGATGAAGCAGAGATCATTAAGAACCCCCCCCCCCCCCCCCCCATGACTTATCATGCAGTGTTGCTCAATTTCACATTATTAGACTGGATGAAGAGAGGAAACAACAAACTTTGCTAAAAGAAACTTATCAAGGTTGTGATCCAGCAGCTTTAATACAACGTTTCTGTTCCAGAGTTTGTGTCAAATTATTTCTAACATCTTCTTACTATCTATTTATAACTTCATTTATTAAAACTGTTAAGTTATTAACTGTGGGTGGACAGTAATCACATTTTTTTTTTTACTTTTTTCAATTTTCCTCTCTCTTGCCTTTAATGCAATTAACTTGATATTTGTGCTAAAATGCTGGATTAATAATTTGTTCCAAATTGCTTCTGAACCGTCGTGCATGTGTTTTTGTCCGTGCTGCACGGAGCGTTGCCAATTGGGCTGTATGTGGCCCCTGAACTAAAATGAGTTTGACACCCCCGATTTAAAAGGTTAAGATTAAATAAAAATGGATTGCCAAGGTCAAAATTTCTTTTACAGTATATGTAAAACTACCAACTTGACAAAGGAAGTAAAATACAATCTACTTGTTGCCTGTTTTGAGAGATGATGCTTGTGATTGATTAGTCATGTCTGCAGAGGTCAGAAAGGGGAGCTCTTCCCTCTGTGCTTCATTCTCAGTGAAACAGAAGCACTGTGTCCTGTATATTTATTGGTATCTCCCCTTTTTTAGGATTTAATATTTACAGTTCATAGCAAAAATGTCACACTCAGGAATGAATTCACGATCCGCCTGTCTTCATTTCTGGTGAGGCAAGACTGAAAACACATCACTTTTTTAAAAATGTTTTTGTCTTTTAAAAGTTCATGTACACCATTACTAGACGTCAGTTCAAAAGTTCATCATCATTGGTATAGATAACCATCTTTGTTTTCGTCAGGAGAAGAGAGCACAACCTTTTTTTTTCATACAGCATATCATGTTAATGTTCTCCTTTTTTCTTTTTTCTTTTTTTTTTAACAAAAATGACCTCAGCAATATGAAGAGAAAAAACACCTCTTTTCACTTCCTGAGAGCGGAAATAAGAAGAAGCAGAAATAAGATTAAGAAACCGACTTCATGATATAAGTAAATTGTTGCATTAGACAAAATCAGACCGACACAGACGAGAAAACAGTCAAGAGGAATATGCAGGTTGTTTTTCACCAGCTTTCAAAGGTAAAGTTTGTGTCACATTTAATCTATTTACAGTATAACCTCCATTCATAAAAACTGTAAAGTGACTGACGACCTAGAGCACTGGAAGAGAGAGTAACGACACGCATTGGTCCAATGGAAGCGCCTCCTGATGGCGGAATATGGGTATTGCAGAAGCACCCAAGAACTGACATCTCTGCATTGATGGTGAATGAGCAAGTGTGGTATTTTCAATAATTTAAGGACATTTATAGATCACCCACGTTAATAGCATCATTGAGGATCCTTTACAGATAAACATGAACACATAGGCAAGTAAAAAAACAACAACAACAAAAAAACAGTTGTCTACATCAATGTTTCAATCTACATTTTGTAAGAAACTAATTAAACAACAAAAAAAACACGGCCGTTTTCATAAATTTACAAGCAGGTGCAGGCACGTGCACACATAGGGCCCAAAGGGTGCTTGAGCCCCTGCCCTTTTTGCCTCGTATTAAAAAGTGCCCTTTTTTTATAATAAATTCATTCCTGTTGTGCATGAGGATGTAAACAACCGCGCTGTAAAAATGCCACGGTTATCTACCGTACGCATTTCCTTGTAATAGCACACGGTATTGTGTAAGTTGGTGTGGGTGTTGTCCGCTGCTGCTCCGCTCCGTCTCTCACTGAGGGGCGGGGGGGGCTGCCCCGCGGTGCGCGCTCCCTCACATGCACGTCCAGAGAGAGAGAGAGAAGTAGAAGCTGCTGCCTCATTGATAACTCTGTGTGTGCCGCACGTAGATGAGACGTGACAGTGGAGCGACTTGTGTCGAATCTTGTGAGTTATAAATCCACCAACATAACTTCCTTGTCGGTTCTGACAAGTCGCCGTCCACTTATTCAACAGCTTAACATGAGTCATATATCAGAAAAGCACTCATTTGTGTTTGTTTAGCTAACTGCTTGTTAAGAGTTAAGCTCCACCCCGTCCTCTGTCTAACATCACCTGAATGTACTGAACAACAGCAGCAACAGGAGGAATCACTCACTCAGCTTGATTTCACTGAGTATTTGAATTTGTTTCCAGATGTTGAGTTACTGGTAATTGTGACTTTGCTGTTGTAAATATTGCTGCTGTTCTGAAACATGCACAGTAGCAGTCACAGTAGTCATTTCTTGGTTTTGTGTGTGTAGCCTGTAGGCTAGCCTACTTCTATTTTGCACTTGCACTCACATGATTTTTTTTTCTGCAAGCCATGTTAATGTGCCCCCAATACCATATTAGCCTTAGCCTACCAGTTCAGAAGTCATGACTCTGTTTCGGGAAGTTGGGAAATTGGTCCAGCGTGTTGACTGCAGTCCTGAAGGCGTGCAGGCTTTCTCTGCCAACTAAATAGTAACTGCAGTTTATTAGTGTGACTGCTGAAGCAGTCACACTATTGTTCTTCTGTTTGGCCATTTTCTTCCGCCTTTTTACGGTCTTCTTCTAGTCCTTCATACTTTGTGCTATTTCAACAATTCATATATCAAAACGTGCAGCTTTTTTTGAACTTTATCGGCATTACTTTTCTCTTTTTAACTATTTATACTTTTTAAAATATTTAACTTTTTCACAAAAAATCTCACATTCATCAAAGTCTCAACCTCTCCTCTTCACAACTCCACTGTAGTGTAGGGGTTAGGGTGGATGCTTGCCAACCCTAAGGTCACTGGTTCGAATCCAAGGGAAGAACTCTTGTTATGTTATGTTGAATTCTGCTCTCCTCCCCCGCCTTCAATTGGTTACAGGTGTTTGTTATCTCCTTGATTACTCATACCAGTTTGCAGCACATCATCACATTACAATGAATGAATGACAACAGTTTTGAAAGCAGTGTGCTCTCTGTAGCCGAGTGGCAGAGTAAAGGTTTAGTGATCATATGGTCATGGGTTCGATTCCTGCCTCAGTCTTTTCACTTCATTGCTTGACTTTTGATTCCAATTATTCAGCTGTCATTGGACAGTCTTTGATTCCTCATAGTATAAAGCTCATTGTAACTCAGGTTCTCTGTGGCCATATGGTTAGTGCTCAGCCTGAAATTCACAGACATTTTCATTCTAAGTCATTCAAGCTTGACTCTCAAGCTTTCTTGATGTTGACAGTGTGCAGATCATTAACAGACAACAGTCTCTGCAACTGTGTGTGCACTGTGGCCTAGAGGCAGAGTGGAAGTCTAATGACCATGAGGATGTGGGTTCGATTCTGACCTTGGTCAAACATTTGTATGGTGATCACAGCTTGCACTATTTGCTAATTCTGCAACAGCGTTCAGTTGCTATCAGCAGTCACACCATTTCCATTCTTGGAAATGCTTTTTCTAGTTTTAAATATTTTTTAAATGCAGCCAGGGAGCTCTCTGCTCCCATTCAGCTCAATGCATTTTTTTCACATCAGCAGGAGAAGGAGCTCAACTTTGTAACTTGCTGTTAAGTGCTTTTTAATTCATTTTAATTCACCAAAAAATAGTCACAGGTCACAAAAAAGTCCTCTCCTTACTTGGTGTGGCTAATGTATACTCATTTATTTTTATTTTAAGCATCATTGAAAAATCTCACATTCATCAAAGTCTCAACCTCTCTTCTTCACAACTCCACTGTAGTGTAGGGGTTAGGGTGGATGCTTGCCAACCCTAAGGTCACTGGTTCGAATCCAAGGGAAGAACTCTTGGCATGTTATGTTGAATTCTGCTCTCCTCCCCTGCCTTCAATTGGTTACAGGTGTTTGTTATCTCCTTGATTACTCATACCAGTTTGCAGCACATCATCACATTACAATGAATGACAACAGTCTTGAAAACAGTGTGCTCTCTGTAGCCGAGTGGCAGAGTAAAGGTTTAGTGATCATATGGTCATGGGTTCGATTCCTGCCTCAGTCTTTTCACATCATTGCTTGACTTTTGATTCCAATTATTCAGCTGTCATTGGACAGTCTTTGATTCCTCATAGTATAAAGCTCATTGTAACTCAGGTTCTCTGTGGCCATATGGTTAGTGTGTTAGGTGTTGTGCTATTTCAACAATTCATATATCAAAACGTGCAGCTTTTTTTGAACTTTATCGGCATTACTTTTCTCTTTTTAAAGGGATAGTTCACCCTAGAATGATATTTCGCTCATTATCTACTCACCCTCATGTTGACTAAGGGCTGGAAGAAGTTTCAGATTCCTCCGTGGCTTCTCTGAGTTACAGGGGGTCTCGGCATAGCAGTGCATGTCCATATAACGGTTGCAAAGGGACACCGGAGCTCTTCGTAAAAAAAACACACACAAAAAAACATCCAAATACCTCCATGATGCTCGTATGTAATGTCCGTCTTGTGCTGAAGCCCCAAATTGCGTAATTGTCCCGAAAAAAATTAAATAAGTCTATATTTTAAGCTTGTTTGTAGCGGAAGCTTCTCGAAGCTCCTCTTCCTGGTCCGTCCAAATCTCGCGTGATTCGCAGTAACCGCACTGACGCATGCTGACGCCGGCGCAAATCACGCGAGATTTGGACGGACCAGGAAGAGGAGCTTCGAGAAGCTTCCGCTACAAACAAGCTTAAAATATAGACTTATTTAATTTTTTTCGGGACAATTACGCAATTTGGGGCTTCAGCACAAGACGGACATTACATACGAGCATCATGGAGGTATTTGGATGTTTTTTTGTGTGTGTTTTTTTATGAAGAGCTCCGGTGTCCCTTTGCAACCGTTATATGGACATGCACTGCTATGCCGAGACCCCCTGTAACTCAGAGAAGCCACGGAGGAATCTGAAACTTCTTCCAGCCCTTAGTCAACATGAGGGTGAGTAGATAATGAGCGAAATATCATTCTAGGGTGAACTATCCCTTTAACTATTTATACTTTTTCAAATATTTAACTTTTTCTGCAAATTAAACTCTAGACAAATTATTTTCTCCAGTTTTGTAGCCACACTTGTCTTCTGGCTAAAATTCTGGTCAAAAATGCAAAGAGACTTAGATAATAATTTTAAATATTTTTTAAATGCAGCCAGGGAGCTCTCTTCTCTCATTCAGCCCAATGCTGAGAGTTGTCCACAACTCTGTCTGTAGTCCAGTTTGTAAGGTGGCCGCTTACCAACCCCAAGGTCACTAGTTCGAATCCAGGCTGAGCAATCTTGTTATGTGATGTTGAATTCTGCTCCCTTCCCTCACCCTCAATTGGTTACAGGTGTTCGTTAAGAGACGCATTAATTGCTTCTGCCACCGTTTGCAGCACATCATCACATTACAATGGCAACATGCTTATGTCTGTGCTCTCTGTGGCGAAGTGGCAGAGTAAAGGTTTATTGATCATGAGGTCATGGGTTCGATTCCTTACTTTTTTTTTTAAGCAGAAGCCAGTGATCCTCTTATCAAAGGTTTTCTTTACCCCTCACATACTGTCTCTGTCTGTAGCCTAGTGGTTAGCTTGCTGGTCTGGAGACCTGAAGGTTGCTGGTTCAAATCTTGCCTCAACAACAATTATAGTGAATTATTTTCCCAGTTGTCCTCTGTTGACTTCTGATAACTTGCTTCATGTTGAAACTGCTGCTCTCAGCCTGAAATTCACAGAAATTTTCATTCTAAGTCATTCAAGCTTGACTCTCAAGCTTTCTTGATGTTGACAGTGTGCAGATCATTAACAGACAACAGTCTCTGCAACTGTGTGTGCACCGTGGCCTAGAGGCAGAGTGGAAGTCTAATGACCATGAGGTTGTGGGTTCGATTCCGACCTTGGTCAAACATTTGTATGGTGATCACTGCTTGCACTATTTGCTAATTCTGCAACAGCGTTCAGTTGCTATCAGCAGTCACACCATTTCCATTCTTGGAAATGCTTTTTCTAGTTTTGATATTAAGGCCTGAAAAAATTGTACATAGGTACTGCCCTTTTCTGATGTTGAGCCCCTGCCCCTCTATAGTCATGTGCACGTCCCTGAGCAGGTGGGCAACACACATACATGGGAGTGAATGGGTTTTCTGGGCGCTTTTGCAATACCAATATCGGGGCACAAAACCCTTACCACGGGAGTCAATGGTGGTGTTGTTACTCTCTTTTAATTAGTGTGACTGCTGAAAGCAGTCACACTATTGTTCTTCTGTTCGGCCATTTTCTTCCGCCTTTTTACGGTCTTCTTCTAGTCCTTCATACTTTGTGCTATTTCAACAATTCATATATCAAAACGTGCAGCTTTTTTTGAACTTTATCGGCATTACTTTTCTCTTTTTAACTATTTATACTTTTTCAAATATTTAACTTTTTCTGATTTTTTTCAGCTTTATAATGTGTGTGTGTTGCGTCTAACGAGCAGAGCTAGAGTGGTGCTAGAGTGGAGAGAGGCAAAAAAACATTCTAGAGTTTTTCTGGCTAAACTGTCAGCACGGCCACAAATTAAACTCTAGACAAATTATTTTCTCCAGTTTTGTAGCCACACTTGTCTTCTGGCTAAAATTCTGGTCAAAAATGCAAAGAGACTTAGATAATAATTTAAAATATTTTTTAAATGCAGCCAGGGAGCTCTCTGCTCTCATTCAGCCCAATGCATTTTTTTCACAGCAGCAGGAGAAGGAGCTCAACTTTGTAACTTGCTGTTAAGTGCTTTTTAAATCATTTTAATTCACAAAAAAATAGTCACAGGTCACAAAAAAGTCCTCTTCTTTCTTGGTGTGGCTAATTTCTGCACTTTCCTTACCTTTTTCTTTTAAGCAGGAGCCAGTGATCCTCTTATTAAAGGTTTTCTTTACCCCTCACATACTGTCTCTGCCTGTAGCCTAGTGATTAGCTTGCTACTGGTTCAAATCTTGCCTCAATAACAATTATAGTGAATTATTTTCCCAGTCGTCCTCTGTTGACTTCTGATAACTTGCTTCATGTTGAAACTGCTGCTCTCAGCCTGAAATTCACAGAAATTTTCATTCTAAGTCATTCAAGCTTGACTCTCAAGCTTTCTTGGTGTTGACACAGTGTGTTTCCAACAGGTGCAGCTTTGGGCTCGTTAACTTCAGAGTGAGACAGAGTGCAGCTCATCAACAGACAACAGTCTTTGCAACAGTGTGTACACTGTGGCCTAGAGGCAAAGTCAAAGTCTTCTGACAATGAGATTGTGGGTTCAATTCCTACCTTGGTCAACCATTTGTATGGTCATCACTGCTTGCACTATTTTCACAAAAGAGTCCTCTACTTACTTGTTGTGGCTAATTTCTGCACTTTCCTTACTTTTTTTTTTAAGCAGAAGCCAGTGATCCTCTTATCAAAGGTTTTCTTTGCCCCTCACATACTGTCTCTGTCTGTAGCCTAGTGGTTAGCTTGCTGGTCTAAAGACCTGAAGGTTGCTGGTTCAAATCTTGCCTCAACAACAATTATAGTGAATTATTTTCCCAGTCGTCCTCTGTTGACTTCTGATAACTTGCTTCATGTTGAAACTGCTGCTCTCAGCCTGAAATTCACAGAAATTTTCATTCTAAGTCATTCAAGCTTGACTCTCAAGCTTTCTTGATGTTGACAGTGTTTCCAACAGGTGCAGCTTTGGGCTCGTTAACTTCAGAGTGAGACAGAGTGCAGATCATTAACAGACAACAGTCTCTGCAACTGTGTGTGCACTGTGGCCTAGAGGCAGAGTGGAAGTCTACTGACCATGAGGTTGTGGGTTCGATTCCGACCTTGGTCAAACATTTGTATGGTGATCACTGCTTGCACCATTTGCTAATTCTGCAACAGCGTTCAGCTGCTTTCAGCATTCACACCATTTCCATTCTTGGAAATGTTTTTTCTAGTTAATTAATATGATTCACATGAATTTACAAAACTAAAAAAAGAAGAAAAAAGCAATGACATGAATGAAGAGAAATAAAATAAAAACTCACACCCTCACAGCTTTATTCAAACTGAACAATGTAAGGTCTGCATTGAAATACATGTTCTTTTTTTATAAGTTACAGATTTTATAGGAAGATGGAAGATTTCTACATTAACAACTCCTCACTAAGCTACAATAACAGCAACATCGACGACTACAAAATTGACATCAACGGCAACACTGTCAATCGTTCATTCATCAGGGACGTGGTGACGTGCATCATCATCAGTATCGGCCTGCCACTGACCCTATTGGCCATCTATGGATTTTACTCTCTGGTGAGACATACTAACAACAACCTCTGGTATCTCTCTTATATTTTTGTATAGCTCACTCCTCTTGTAGATTTTTTTTTAATATAGTATATTTTTGGGGCATTTTTTGCCTTTATTTAATAGAATAGTACAGAGAGACAGGAAATGGGGAGGCAGAGAGATGGAAATGACATGCATAGGGCTGACCAATGCAGGACTGTATAGCCTCTGCATATGGGCCGCCTGCTCTACCTACTGCGCCACACAAACGATAAGACGAACTGACCAAACCATAACCGGCTTGAAAAGAAGCAATAAATTAAGTTATCCTACGTTGCCTTCATCTAATCTACTAATGTTGCTCTTTAACTTGATATTATCTGTTTTTTCATCTGTGGTAATATGGTTATTGATTGGATTTCTTGAGGAGACATTTGATCGTCGATCATAAATCATCATTTTTGACTCCAACCTTTATAGGCCATTTTTTCCTCCACACTCCTTGGTACCTTTTTCCAAACTGTTTGAATGGATCACTTTTGTCATCATGTTGGTGAACAAAGCAGAACATAGTGTTGAAGTTAGTCATTACATTTGGAAAAAACTTTTGAATAATAAAAATCCTCATTGATTGACTCTGTGCAACAGCTTCAGTAATTCTGCAAGTTAAAATCCAAACTAGTGTTTTTAAGCCACTGCTTGTAAGTCTAAATCATGTTCTCATGGATAACATCTTGCATCACACCACACAAGGAAATGATTAATAGCCACAGTATTTCTTCCTGTTTCTCAGAAAGAAAGAAAAAAGTCATTTCAGAGAACATACATAGTACATTTAGCAGATATTGTTTTACGTTTTTGCTTTGTTTTTTTCTGTGTGTGTGTGTTGACTTAGGTCAAAGTGTCGACCTGTTGTTGATTATGTCTTGTTCCACCTGAGTGGAATATGTGTTGTTAACATGAAAGAAACATGGAAGCTACAGCGTGTCTGTTCTTCTATTTTTACCTGTTACAGACACAGAGAAGCAAAGCACCTACTGTACAGGTTATAACAAGTTTATGTGATGGATTGATTTTATCAAGAAGCTAATCATTGATTGATTGAAACAGTCACAGCACGAATAGGTCATGTCTGCAGAGACCAACTGGGGCAGCTCTGGCCTCTGTGCTTCATTTCAGATTTCAGACAACTTTATTTATCCCAGAGGGGCAATTCAGTTTAGCAGACTCAGTTTTGTTAAAAGACAGATAAAAACAAGATCCATGATTTCGAGCAATCAGTCTGTGGCAAAGACTCTCACAGCACATCAATAAATCAAGAACACAGTTCTCAGTGAAACTATCAGAGACGAAGCACTTTGTCCCATATATTTATTGATATCTCACCTTTTCAGGGTT
Organism: Trachurus japonicus; assembly: GCF_045865225.1. Taxonomy (NCBI): domain Eukaryota; kingdom Metazoa; phylum Chordata; class Actinopteri; order Carangiformes; family Carangidae; genus Trachurus; species Trachurus japonicus. The sequence continues at coordinate 8,384,593 of NC_140921.1, read as the reverse complement.
CAACATTTACAGTTTATAGCAAGAATGTCACTCTCAGCAATGAATTCACGAATACATCTGTTTCCATTAGTGATGAAGATTAGACTAGACTGAAATTTTATAATTTGCCTCTCCGTTTTTGTCTATGTGTGTTATCAAACAATGACTAGCACAGAAGTCCAACAACAACACCACCTGGGTTCAGATGTGGAGGCTGTTCAACCCAACCTCACCCCTCCAGGTGGCACTGTTGCTGTCAACATGGGCAGCAAAAGTCCAGGTGGTGAAAGCTCTTCACCCACTACACCTTTCTGACAGTATCTCTTCCTGAAATCTCATTTACAGGTTGTCTTCAGACCACTATTAAAAATCTGCTTTAGTATAGATTTGTGGAATGAAATGAAGGCATTTTTTCAACAGAAGTAGTAGCAAAAATGGGAACAGAGATGCCATGCACTCACGTGCTTTATGGTTAAAATGACATCTGGCAGACAACACTTGTGTTCACTTCATGAGAAGCAGAAATATGATGAAGCAGAGATTAGATGAAGAACCGCCTTCACGCTATATTTAGCTTGAGTTACTGCATAGATGTGACCAGACTGACCAGAAATCAATGAAATAAACATCTGAGTTGTTTTCCACCAGCTTTCAAAGGTAAACTTTCTGCTGCATTATTTCTCTCAGTCTAACCTTATTGATAAAAACTTTAACAAAGGAACAGGACTGTTGATGTAAAACAACATGACTTACAGTTATATTCTTTGTTCGATATTCTTTGTTTTTCGTCTCTCTTGCCTTACGTTATTGATATTTGTGCTAAAATGCTGGATTCATTGAAATTTACACTGTACTGCAGTTGTATTGTGTTATGTTGTGTGAAAATTTGTAGGTAATCAATGTTGGCTATAAGGAGCGTCTTAAAGGAGTTGTATGTGAGAATGTGGCCAAAACTGTTGCTGCAGTCAAATTTAAAACACTGCAGCGCGTTGTTTCCTCTTCCTTTGCCCCTAGAATCAATGTTGATAGCCAAACGCTAACCTCTGCCCTTCTCCAGCTGGTATTTTCGTCCAGTGCAACAACGTGCGCAGCGGATTTGATAAATTGGCAGACTGCTGTGCGCCGAGATGTGGTCGCGCAGCAGGGGGAGGTGTCGACAGATTCACCTTGGCGCAGTGACAATTTGTTCCCAATAGACCGCGCCGAGAGTGCGCATTATTTCTCTCAATCTATTTATAACCTCATTCATCAAATCTGTAATGTTATTGATGGCCATTGACTGTTAGTAATCTACAGTCAGTGTCTTTTAGCCTCTCTCATGGCTTTAATGAAATTAATTAGATTTTTGTGCTGGATGCTGGATTAATAAAAATGACACTCTAGCATAGTTGTACCGTGGTAGGAAGTCAGTGTAAGGCTATCTAACTCATCAAATTCATCATTGCGGTCAATATCCTGTAATAAAAAATGCCTCATGTTGATAGTGTTAGTCTCTCGATAATTAACTTGATCATTTTGACCAGAATCACAGCATCAGCAGTTTTCCACTGAGAGGACGACGGCAGAAACCTCACAGTTTTTTCTCAGTAGACTCAAGGTGGACATTCACCTCACAGCTATATTGTCACTGAACGATGTGAGGTCTACATTAAAATACATGCTCTTCTGTCTGACAACAGATTTTATAGGAAGATGGAAGATTTCTACATTAACCACACCTCAGTGGACAAAAGCTACAATAACAGCAACACTGAGTCCGACAGCAATACTGTGAGAACATTATTTATTGTGGAAGTGGTGACGTGCATCTTCATCGGTGTCGTCCTGCCACTGACCCTAGTGGCCATCTATCAACTTTACTCTCTGGTGAGAACTCAGTTCATGACTGAGGAAGAGTTTGATGACAAATTCATGAGTGCAGTTTTCAGCAGAACAAGATAAAAACATGTCATCAGCTCACAACATGTTTCCAACCACTGTGTTTACTCTTCTCAATGTTTTCCTGCAGGTCAGAGATGGTCAGGTGGCTCCGATCTACATCATCAACCTTCTCATTTCTGACATCATTCAACTCTGCTCCATGATCATTAGTGTGGCAAAATCTGACGATGACAATATCTCAAGTGTGATTTATATGTATGGTCTGATGGCCAGCGTTTGCTTCATGGTGTGTGTTTCCCTGGAAAGGTAGCTATCAGTCTATTCTGTCTGAACATTTTATTTCATCATAACTCAGATGCTCCACAAAGACGATGTGTGTGTCTGTGTATTACAGGTATTTGGGCATCGCCTGGCCGCTGTGGTACCGCTTCAGAAGAAACATCAAGACCTCTGTGGTGGTCTGTGTCGTGGTCTGGATACTTCCTCTTCTCTTTATTCTACCCCACAGTTTTGGAGTTTATCCTAACACCATGCTAATCCTCATTGGTCTCTTCCTCCTCCTTCCCTTCCCTCTGTGCATCTTCTCCCTGTTTGGGACCATTAAAGCTCTGTCTGCAGCCACCAGTGTCCCTCCTGATGAAAAACGGCGAATTGTGGCCATTTTGGTTTTGGTGCTACTTATTTACACACTGTTGTTCCTGCCCATCATCATTGTGCTCCTTGCAGAAGAAGCAAGGAATCATGATTCCTTACTTGTCGCTGACACATTGGCAAAGTTCAGTCCTCTTGCAGACTTGTTTCTGTATGTTTTCAGTAGGAAAGGAGCTGACAAATGTTTGGCCTGTGTGTGTCGTTGCAGGATGAACAGTGACAGAGACATCACAACAGTGACAGAGATGTCAGGTATCAACTCATAGGCAGTCGCTAAAAGAATTAGAAAAAGAAAAATGGAGGAAGAAATGTATAGAGACAAATCATACTGTTGTCCTCTGACGTGATTTGCAGTGTTACGCCTGACTATATATTCACTGTAACACATCGTCATCGTCAAATTAATTTGTAGACTAGCACTGCCTGAAAGGTGTTGACTCTGGCAGCCACAAACGTCTCACTTGCACTGCACCATCAAGGTCATTTTTATTTGCATGGCATCATTGTATGCCACTTGATGCCCGATTTTTTTTAAATACCTCTCACAATTGAGCAGAATAGAGTGATGTGCAATAGGCTCTAAATGGAGTCAGCTTTACACCATCAAAACACATGCTGAATTTCAGTGCCAGGATGTTCGCCTGTGCATACATACTGCGGCACTGCCTGTAAATGCCATCATCATCAGTCATTTCATCTGTGATCAGATGTCCAAGATACTTAACCTCATCACTTGTACAGAGGTCATTATTAGACCATTTAAAATCTGGAAGATTCTGACATTTGTCTTCTTTTGTTCTGATTAACACAACACTCTCACGGGCATTATATTTTATATCATTTCCCAAGCCATACAGTAGTCAGTACAAATATTAAGGAGCTGCTGAAGACCAGCGGGTCTTAGGTGATTCACCAACATAATACACCATTACACCAATCATCCACTCAGTCTTATAGGCATTCAGTCTAACGAGAAGTTTAGTTTTTTCTTTTGGTCAATTAAAAGTTGATGAAAATTATTATTATATTATCAAGTCTGCATGATCACGCTGCCATTATAACTCTCTCATTTTTACACCTTTGTCTGTTTTCGGCTTGTTTAACTTTTACACAATTATAAAGGGTTTCCAACTCAAATTGTTTGTTGTAAGTTCTTTCTACATTATTACTTTTTTAAATAAACTAAACAACACATGACTTCTTTGTCTTAATTCATTTTACATTTGATAAATCTCACTAATATTTTGTCATCAGGGGGGAATCATAAGCTTTAATGTAACTACAATAAAAAACAACAGAGAACGACAGAGAAGCAAAGCACCTGCAGTGTTTATAGTTAATTACATTAATGTGACTCCCAGCAACAAATTCACCAGAAAACTATGTCTGACTTCCTCAGTGGTGAAGATTAGATGAAGCAGAGATCATTAAGAACCCCCCCCCCCCCCCCCCCATGACTTATCATGCAGCGTTGCTCAATTTCACATTATTAGACTGGATGAAGAGAGGAAACAACAAACTCTGCTAAAAGAAATTTATCCAGGTTCAGGTTGTGATCCAGCAGCTTTAATACAACGTTTCTGTTCCAGAGTTTGTGTCACATTATTTCGTACATCTTCTTACTATCTATTTATAACTTCATTTATAAAAACTGTTAAGTTATTGATGACCACTGACTGTGGGTGGACAGTAATCAATTTTTTTTTAAAACTTTTTTCATTTGTGCTAAAATGCTGGATTAATAATTTGTTCCAAATTGCTTCTGAACCATCTTCATGTGTTTTTGTCCGTGCTGCACGGAGCCTTACCAATTGGGCTGTATGTGGCCCCTGAACTAAAATGAATTTGACACCCCCGATTTAAAAGGTTAAAATTAAATAAAAATGGATTGCCAAGGTCAAATTTTTTTTATATGTAAAACTACCAACTTGACAAAGGAAGTAAAATACAATCTACTTGTTGCCTGTTTTGAGAGATGATACTTGTGATTGATTAGTCATGTCTGCAGAGGTCAGAAAGGGGAGCTCTTCCCTCTGTGCTTCATTCTCAGTGAAACAGAAGCACTGTGTCCTGTATATTTATTGGTATCTCCCCTTTTTTGGGTTTAATATTTACAGTTCATAGCAAGAATGTCACACTCAGGAATGAATTCACTATCCGCCTGTCTTCATTTCTGGTGAAGATTAGATGAGGCAAGACTGAAAACACATCACTTTTAAAAGTTCATGTACACCATTACTAGACGTCAGTTCAAAAGTTCATCATCATTGGTATAGATAACCATCTTTGTTTTCGTCAGGAGAAGAGAGCACAACCTTTTTTTTTCATACAGCATATCGGGCCCTAATTTCTTGGCGCAACTCAGGGTGGCGCAGCGAGGCGAGCCCTGACGCAGCTGGCGAAGTGGTATTATCGTCCAGTGCAACAAGGTGCGCAGCGGATTCGGTAAATTGGTAGGCTGCTGTGCGCTGAGATGGGAGTGGTCGCGCAGCAGGGGGAGGTGTCGACAGATTCGCCGTGGCGCAGTGACAATTTGTTGCCGATAGACCGCGCGGAGAGTGCGCCGAAAGCTCGCCAGCTCCAACCTGGTCTAATGTCAGCGCAAGGCGAAGCACAGCAGCGCAGTGGTATTTTGACTGCCCAGCGCGCAGTGCGCCCACGTCACCAAGACCTCACAGGCAGATTTCCACAGTTCCAGGCACATTTAAATGCAATTAACAATAATAATAATAATAATAATAATCATCACAATAACCCCTATTTATTGTATCTGAATCAGCACATACACCTATATCTATATAGATTGTCCCGTCACACTGATGGCAGATCAAAGGCTTGCGTAATGGAAACTCAGCCTGACTGAATTAACACAGATGAAACCAGGGAGGGACTGAGACAGCCGTGGATGTCCCAAGAGCAGGTGTTGACACTACACACTGTGCCGTTGCAGATTATCAGCTATTTATTTATTTATTTACTTATTGATTTATTAGGGGCCAGCGCCGCATCGTCACGCGACCATAACAAATAAAACTGAAAACACATAAACTATCATCTCTCACAGCAAACCACAATCAGCCTCGGCATCATAGTGAGCAGATATTCACATCTCCCATCTCAGGTAAATTCTAAAGAAAAAAGAAAAAGAGAGACGCTCCGTGATGCCTCCTTTACGCACAGCTGTTTGTTTATGTTGTGATCTGTGCACAGGGGTTTAAATAGTAGGTTACTAAATATGAGTGTCTTTATTAATGGAAAAGGTGTGTGTGTGTGTGTGTGTTTTTTTTTTTACTCGGCAACAGCTCTCAATATGTCAGAGCAAACCTGGATAACATCATAACCTCCTCCCTCCCAGACTACTTTTGCATCATCAGTTTTATGTCCCCAGAAATACTTCTGTTGTGAGGAGAGTTTTTGCAGTGCCTTTGTACATTTGCAGGTGTTATCAGTTTTTGCAGTGTGTGTGCAATGTGTTGTTTTGTAGGAAGACAGAAGATTTCTAAATTAACAACACCTCAGTGGACAAAAGCTACAACATCAAGTCTGACTACGAAATCGACATCAGCAACATTATGAAACTTATATTCATCATGAATGTGGTGACATGCATCATCATCAGTATCGGCCTCCCACTGACCCTAGTGGCCATCTATCAACTTTACTCTCTGGGGAGAACTCAGTTCATGACGGATGAAGAGTTGTTTACTCTTCTCAATGTTTTCCTGCAGGTCAGAAAGGATCACGTGGCTCCGATCTACATCATCAACCTTCTCATTTCTGATCTCATTCAACTCTGCTCCATGATCGTTGAGGTGGCAAAACCTGAGGATGCCATCATCGCAGAAATCTTTCAATTCACACTCATGGTCTGATGGTCAGCGTTTGCTTCATGGTGTGTGTCGCCCTGGAAAGGTAGCTCTACTCAGTGTGCGTGTAGCTTTTCTCTGTCTGATCATTTTATTTCATCATAATTCAGATGCTCCACAAAGACGACCTGTGTGTCTGTGTATTACAGGTATTTGGTCATCGCCTGGCCGCTGTGGTGCCGCTTCAGACGAAACATCAAGACCTCTGTTGTGGTCTGTGTCGTGGTCTGGATCCTTCCTCTTGTCTTTCTGATCCCACTCAGGTTTCAAGTTGTGTTCCCACTGTTCATCATTGCTGTCTTCTTCCTCCTCCCCCTCCCTCTGTTCATATTCTTCCTGTTTGGGACCATTAAAGCTCTGTCTGCAGCCATCAGTGTCCCTCCTGATGAAAAACGTAGAATCGTGGCCAATTTTGGTGCTACTTATTTACACACTGTTGTTCCTGCCCAGCATCATTGTGCTCCTTGTAGGAGAAATGAATTATCATCTCTTTGAGTTTGTCTCTATCCTTTTGCTACATCTCAGTCCTCTTGCAGACTTGTTTCTGTATGTTTTCAGCAGGAAAGGAGCTGGGGACCGGTTTTTGGCCTTTGTGTGTCGTTGCAGGAGCATGAATGATATCAACTTATAGGCAGTCACTCCATGTAGACAGAGAAAGAAGGAGAGAGAGAGAGAAAAAAAGGGAGGAAGAAATGTCTAACTGGCCTGTACATTGACTGAAAAACACAGCATTTTCTTTCCTCTTTTTGTTTATTAAAAGTTCATGTATAGCCTATATCTTTATTAGACTTAAGTCACAAAAGTTTATAACTCAACTGAAATGATCTGCAGCATGATCACTCTGCCATTATACAACTTCTTGTCTCTCTTGTTTACATCTTTATTTTGTCTGTTTTCTGCTTGTTTAAAGTCGCCCTCCCGCGACCAGTTTTAGTTATTTTAAAACGTTCTCTGTGGTCTTTAAATTGTGATTATGAAGTTTTTAGCCAAAATCACAAAACCTGTGCCATTTCCCAGGGCTCTCCTTCTGCACAGCACCAGCAGCTCATTAGCAATGCACCTCTGGAGGGTGGGCGGAGACTGCGCTGCTCTGCACCCGCCCAGCATTACATTAGGTACAAAGAATACATCAGACATCACATTACATTACCACAATAGTTCAACTCACAAAAAATTCCTACAATAAATTATTACGCGTTATATATTTCTCATTCATTGAATTTACAATTTATTCATATAGTCTATTACTAGCTTTTTTGAGTTAATATTTTGATCCTATAATGGCTCTGTACATTACAGTATGTTTTAAAAAGTTTGTTCTTGGTTTAAGTGTCAGTAAATGATCATATTGCCTGGCTGGAACATCAAGACCTCTGTGGTGGGCTCTGGTGGTGTCTTCCTCCTCCTCCTCTTCCCTCTGTTCATCTTCTCCCTGTCTGGGACCATTAAAGCTCTGTCTGCAGCCATCAGTGTCCCTGCTGATGAAAAACGACGAATTGTGGCCATTTTGGTTTTGGTGCTGCTTATTTTACACACTGTTGTTCCTGCCCAGCATCATTTGGTTTCTTGCAGGAGAAAATAAAAGTGATTATACGTTCTGGATTGTCTCTTTCCTTTTGCTAAAGTTCAGTCCTCTTGCAGACTTGTTTCTGTTTGTTTTCAGTAGGAAAGGAGCTATAGACACGTTTTTGGCCTGTGTGTGTTGTTGCAGGATGAACAGTGACAGTGACATCAGCAGAACAACAGCATGATTGATTGAACATTAGTGACTGTTATTGACTCCGATAAATGGAGACAAGACAGACACTGTCGTCTTCTGGCTTTGATTTCTCTTTAATTGTGGTTTAACCTGCTGTGTTGCACTGTGAAAGCTCATGAAAGCTTTTGTTAAATGTTCATTAAAACACATCTCTCATTTTTACATCTGTATTTTGTATTTTTTTCCCAATTATAAATAGTGTCAAATTGGAACTGTATTTTTGGTCTAAGGGCTTTTGTCATTCTTTTGTTTATTCATTGTATATTTGAGTGCGTTTGGAAACCACATTGTTTCTCAATAAAATAAGTGACATATTGCAAGGAACTGTATGTAAGACTGTGGCCAAAACTGTTGCTGCACTCAAATTCAAAACATTGCAGTGCGTTGTTTCCCCTCCCCTTGCCCCCAGACTAGAGGTTGCCAGATAAAGATGATCATGCCTCTCTAAAACATGTTAGACTACATTACTGTAGTTACTACCTGTAGTCAGAGAGTTGAAGCAGCAGTATCGGTTATCATAGTAAATATACAGTATCTCCTACATGTTCGTGGTTCTGTAGTTTGAGCAGGTTGTTGATTAATATTTAACTTTTTACTCTGATTGTTTAATTGCTCTGACTCACAGTAACTATGAGTTCACGTCAACTCAAGCGATCTTTGTTGCACTTCTCGGCTCCAACGCTGTGTGTGAGTGTATGTGTGCATAGTGCTGACACACACACTGTTACCCTGCATCTGCAGGAGCCTGTTCTTCACATGAGCCAACATACTGTATGAGAACCGTTTCTGCAGAATAAACATCAAGAGCATCTCTGTGTTTTCACATTAGGACTTTCCTCCACTTTCTGACCGCCGGTTTTATAACGACCACAGACAAGGAGAACTGACCGGGCCGGACTCGTCTCATGAACCGCTCCAAATATTCACCATTATCACCAACATTTAAACTTTTCAAACTTTCACTTTGTAATTCCTCCCTTTGGCTTTAGCTGCAGCTGCTGCAGCTCAAACTATATGCTCACGACAGGAGGCGGTGTATCAGACAGCGGAGTGACAAGCTGCTTATTTCTCCCATGTGATGTCAAGGAAATATGACCATAGCCGATAATCGAAAGCGACCAAAAAAAAATGTCACAATCTCAATTGGAGATCGTTTTTTCTCCCAGTCGTAGTAGCTTAATTGGCAACCCAGAGGCCGAAATGCCACCAACGCAAAACACAAAACACAAAACACAAAACCAAAACATAAAAATGATTTGCAGGCTGCATATGTGTTAAAAGAATATTCTGGCTGTGCTTTGTTGTCAGTTAGATCAGTATTTCAAATTAACATGATTTCTTCGTCTCTGCTAACATAATGAGTGGTTTTATGATTACTTCCTGTACATTTCTTACATAAAGTTCCTTTAAATGTCAACATTCTGTTTACAACTTTTATACTAAATGGTTTTTGCAGGTCACACAGTTGTGAACCAACACAAACAAATTAATGTCCGCACTAGTCACGCACCTGCATAGTTTTCATAAACATTTGTATAGATAACCATCTCTGTTTTCCTTAGAAGTAGAGAACACATCATAAAGAACCTCTTTCATAACATTATCATGCTACATCGCTGAATTACACATTATTAGTCTGTGAGGATTCAGAGGAGAAACAACAGACTCTGCTAAAAGGAACTCACCCGGCTTGTGATCCAGCAGCTTTCAAAGGTAAAGTTTGTGTTTCTTTCCCTGACCATAACTGTAAAGGTGTTGGGACTGGACTCTAGTTCTTGTCATCTACAGTTAGCTCATGTGTTTCCCTCTTGTCTTAAAGAGACAAGGCAAGGCAAGGAAATTTTATTCGTGTAGCCAGTTTTTAGTTTGGTTTGTCTCAAAGGGCTTTACATGGCAACATAACAACATCCTCTGCCCTAACTGAGATTGGTGCTAAAATGCTGGAGCGCTCTCAGATGTATCATGTATTATAGCTGAAACTACTGTATTTGTGTGAACTAGACACAGGCCAGTATGATTGTGACTTCATAATAACCTTGAGCAAAAATATCACATTTTCACAATATTGTGGTTTTGCAACTACAGACACACACGCTCACACACACAAAGCAGGGGCACAGCAATTCTGCAGACTAGATACATGTACAGAGCTGGGGACAATATTTGTTTTGTAAAAGCTGATCAGCAGAGATGTTCTTCTTAAAAACAAACAGACATTAAAATTCAACATTTCTCTGACAGACGCAGGCAGCAAAGAGGAGCTGATTGGAGATGCTATATTGTCTAAACCTTTGGTGCTGAGGGAAAACCCTGTGTATTGATGGGGGAAAAGCTCTTGGAGTACTACCTTTAAAACTCTGTCTTTGAGTCATTTATAATCTAAAGGGAAAACAGCTTCCTATGCTTCCTAGCATAGGAAGGGTATGGTTGAAAATATTAGTGGTTTAGAAACACTGACTTTTTTAATACCTTGAAACTGGAGACAGCATTTTACAGCATTAGTTTTATCTCTGAATACTTTAAAGTGGAGAATAAATTACCTGCTCTTCTCTTAAACAACAGGTTTACTGTTGAAGAATGGAGGATTTCAACGTCAACAACACCTCAGCGTACGAAAGCCACAATTACAGTGACTACAACTATGATTACACAGGAATCAGCTATAAACAATATGTACTGATCAGAGATGTGGTGTATTACATTGTCACGAGTATCGGTTTTCCACTGATCCTATTGGTCTTCTATGGAGTTTACTCTCAGGTGAGAACTAATTGAAGTCTTAATGACGGATTCATATGAGTGCAGTTTTCAGCAGAACAAGATAAAAACGTATCATCAGCTCACAACATGTTTCCAACCACTGTGTTTACTCTTCTCAATGTTTTCCTGCAGGTCAGAAAGAATCATGTTGCTCCGATCTACATCATCAACCTTCTCATTTCTGACCTCATTCAACTCTGCTCCCTGATCGTTGAGGTGGCAAAACCCGAGAATTCCCTTTTTCTGGCCAATGAGGCCATTTACATTTATGGTCTGATGACAAGCGTTGGGTTCATGATGTGCATTGCCCTGGAAAGGTAGCTATCAGTCTACTCAGTGTGTGTGTAGCTTTTCTCTGTCTGATCATTTTATTTCATCATAATGCTCCACAAAGACGATGTGTGTGTCTGTGTATTACAGGTATCTGGTCATCGCCTGGCCGCTGTGGTACCGCTTCAGAAGAAACATCAAGACCTCTGTTGTGGTCTGTGTCGTGGTCTGGATCCTTCCTCTTGTCTTTCTGGTCTCACTCATGTTCTGGAGGTCTCAGGTCTCAGGAATCATCCTTGGTGTTTACTTCCTCCCTCCCTTCCCTCTGTTCATATTCTTCCTGTTTGGGACCATTAAAGCTCTGTCTGCAGCCATCAGTGTAACTTCAGATGAGAAACGGCGAATTGTGGCCATTTTGGTTTTGGTGCTACTTATTTACACACTGTTGTTCCTGCCCATCATCATTGGGTTTCTTGCAGGAGAATATCGACATGATTCAATGTTCCGGTTTGTCTCTGTGCTTTTGGTAAGGTTCAGTCCTCTTGCAGACTTGTTTCTGTATGTTTTCAGTAGGAAAGGAGCTGCAGACAGGTTTTTGGCCTTTGTGTGTCGTTGCAGGATGAACAGTGACAGTGACATCAGCACAGTAACAGTCTGAATGGTAACATGTGATATGCAGTCGTTAGATGCAGGCAGAGAGAGAAAAGCTGCGGAAGTACAGCAGGCAAAAAGTAAAATAGAAAAGGAAATGTAGAGACAAAACAGATACTGTCGTCTTCTGATGTGATTTAAAACTAATAATACTACTAACTATATATCCACTAAAAATATTAAGTTTTCTCTTTTTAATCTATTAAAAGTTAATGTCTATCATTATTACACTTTAGTCAGGAAAGCAAAGTTTATATCACTTTAATAAACTGAGATAAATTACAGCATGACCACTCTGTCATTATAACAACAACTCTCTCATTCCTACATCTTTGTTTTGTCTGTTTTCTGCATTTTAACTTTGCTTGTGTTACTAATGAACAGTATAAAAACTGGATTTTTTTCTTCATAATTTCTAAATAAAAACATATTACTTGTTTACTTTTTGTACAATTAATATTGTATGAAAAACAGCAGGAAGGTGATGGTGGTTCTCAGGTTCTCGTTTCAGCTCAGAGCTTGTGAGGGGTTTGTGTGTGTTAACTGAGAGTACAGGGACAGGCGACGGTCAGAGAGGGCAGGCTGGGGTGGGAGTCAAGAAATGGGAATCAAAAGCAGGATCAGACTGGGCAGAATGTGACAAAGAGGTCATTCACCTGCATAGTTTTCATAATAATTTGTATAGATAACCATCTCTGTTTTCCACATGAGAAGAGATCACATCATCCGTAACCTCTTAAAAACACGTTGTGTGTTTATAGTCTAGTCTACAAATGAATGAATTGAATTCATTAGGAAATTACACCTGTCTTCCTTCATGGTAAAGATTAAGTCATTAAAGGGATAGTAGCATTTTTTTTGAAGTGGGGTTGTATGATCTACAAATAGCCCCTAAATACTTAAATTGCAGTAGTAGACTCTCTGCACTCCTCCCGTTAGCAACGCCAGCCCATAGCCCTGCCCAGAGATTTACAACATACAGTGTTGTGAACAGACCCAAAGAAACGGCCTATTTTTGTAGCCTAAAAGAGGTTTTACCTGAAAAAAAATACACAGTTCCATTGTTTGCTATAATATAATTTTTTCCAGCCCTTCAAAGTGCAGGAAAAACGCAGTTTTTATTTGGACCTAACCAACTCGTATCCCTCCGCCCAGGGTTAGCGGTTCGATCAGCAGTTGGTTAGGTCTTCTGTTATGATCTCTAATTACTGCTATTTTAAGAGTATTGACTTAAAAGGATCAGAAACATAAATATCACTTGCAAAAGGCAATAAAATACGGGAGCATATTGCATTCAAATGAAAAAAAAAATCTGAGTAATCTTTTTTTTTCATTTGTTTTTTTAATAATGTTTCTCCTGTTTTTCACTAGAATGTTTTTCTGTTTTTCATAGTATTTTTTTCTGACTTAACAAGATTTCAAAATCCTGCAAGTAACGTTTATCATGGATCTATTAGATCTCAGATTCTTGTCTAAGAAGCTTGTTTAGCTTTCTAAGATTTCAAAATAGAGGTGACCTTCAAGGGCGCAGATAGAGGGTGGGACAGGTGGGACTCGACACCCCCAGATTCTGATTCACTTGGATCCGTCCCCCTCACTTTTATGGAGAGAAAAATCTTGAAATGCAAAAAAATGCAAAAAAATGCGAAAAAAAATGCGAAATAGCGCCTCTCTGGACGCGTATGGGCTATGTGGCGAGAAACGGTATTACACTCCTGTATTCGGTTGTTGAGCTGGGTAGGCTGTGTCGTCTCAAGCCTGGTTACCATAGTTACCCAGAACGCATATGACAGGCATCAGTGGGACAGCTCCTAGTTTAGGACCCCATAACCTAGAACTACCAACAACAAAACGGCATGCAAGATGAGGCCAGCCAAACCCAAAAAGCAGAAAACGATTGCATCGTTTTTTCAAAAAGCATCAACTGTAAGTAAACTGTGTGTTATCATAAACGTTATCATATCACCTTGCAATTTTTGTTGGTAGTCTGTCTGTTCAAAGAAATCTCGCCGTGGAAGTAAAATCGTAGTACAGACACAGAGTGAGAATAGAGGAAGAGAGACCAATTTCACAAGGGGGAGGGGAGGGGGAAACCTTTATGCATTTATTTATTATCAATTAAATCGTCCATTGCAGCTTTCTGGGGTCTTCTGGAAATGTGTAGGCCTGCTTGAATCCGTGATATTGCCAAGCCTAATGGTCTAGACTCTAAGTTGTTAGGTTACAGTTTCAACAGCGATTGCTAACGTCATCATTTTAAACCGTGAACTGTTATTTTAGTTACTAACACTCGGCGCAATGTGTTCCATTTAAGGTGAATCAGTATTTAACACAATTATTGTGTTGTTGTCATACATCACCTCCATTGAATTTGAATGACTGAGCCTGTTAGCTTGTTATTATCTCGCCTTACAGACACAGTTAATTATTTTTTAGAGTCCAGAATTGAACTTTGTAGGCATTACTAACCATTATTACGGTGGCCTGGAGGTGCAAATCAACATTACAAAACATAAAACACTTTTACAAATTCTGAAACAAATTTACATTTCAGAAAACAAAACTACAAGTCTTAAAACAAAGTTACATTTCAGAAAACAAATTTACATTTCAGAAAACAAAATTACATTTTAGAAAACAAAATTACATCTCAGAAAACACATTTACAAGTTGCAAAACAAAATTACAATTCAGAAAACAAATTTACAAGATGCAAAACAAAATTACATTTCAGAAAAAAAAATACAAGTTGTAAAACAAAATTACATTTCAGAAAAAAAAATTACAAGTTGTAAAACAAAATTACATTTCAGAAAACAAATTTACAAATTGCAAAACAAATTTACATTTCAGAAAACAAAATGACAAATAACATAACACTTTTACAAAGACCAAAACACTTTTACAATATCTGAAACAAATTTACATTTCAGAAAACAAATTTACAAGACACCAAACACTTTTACAAACACCAAGACACATTTACAAGTGGCAAAACACTTTGACAAACTGCAGAAACAAATTTACAAAAAGGCCAACATCAACCGGAAAGGGAATGTACCAACCCCGGGGTTGACCCGGAAGTGAACGAGGAGCGGTCATGACGAGTTCTCGTCGTCAATGGAGAAGCTAACGGAGACCTGAGATCTGCATGACCGCTCCTCGTTCACTTCCGGGTCAACCCCGGGGTTGGTACATTCCCTTTTTGTAATGTAATCTGTGCTATTATGTTTTCATTCTCTTAATATGCTTTTGCATTTTCTCTGTAAAGCACATTGAATGACCTTTTTTTTGTAACATAATACTGTATAATGTACACATATTTTTTGTTTTTCCTTTTCTCAATTGCCATTGTTGATTAAATGATTACCCAAACCTAAATAACCCAAACCTAAATACCTAAATTAAAAAAAATCCCCACACTCTTTGGTATCTGTTTCGCTTTCCATGAACCATCAGTGTCATAATGTTGCTGAATAAAGCAGAACATAATGACGTACTAAAAGAAATGATTTATCATCTCTGTGCAAGATCTGCGATAAGTTTGAGAAGTGTGAGACTGAGTGATGTTGCAAGAGAGCAGCTCCTTCCAGCAGCAGCTCAGCATGTAGCTTGTATGTTCATATGCATGGGTTAGGGTTATGATAGGTATAACAGTCATAATACTGAGTGCAATGGGAGAACAAATGGGAATATATAAGGTAAAAAAAACAACAAAAAAAAACAACAACAACTAGTTTTTAGCCTCTCTGTGTTAAAAATAAGTTGTGAAAACACTTAAAAAGAGCTCAATCAATATCAATGAATATCAACTTTATTGTCCCCAGAGGGAAATTTGCCTTGGACAATCAAAGCCTCCAGCAGCTTCATTTCATATAGACACAAGACAGACATAACAGTACATTTATGACATAAAAAAAAAACATAAAACGAGGGGTAAATATTATAATTCATAGTAAAGATGTTGCTGTGCTTCATTCTCAGCGACACTATCAGGTTCACTGTGGCCCCATATGTTTATTGATATCTCCTCTTTTCAGGGTTTTAACATTTATAGTTTATAGCAAGAATGTCACTCTGCAATGAAATCACTATGTCTGTCTTCATTAGTGGTAAAGATTAGGTGAGGGGAAGGGACATGGTGAAGTGAAATTCTGACCTTAGTAAAAAAAGACTTTTGCTGATATCTTTGGACTGGAGATGCGCTGGCAAGATATTAAGGGTGTTTCAACTGTAAACATCTCTCAACTGTATTAGGAGAAAAAAACACCTCTGTTCTATTCTTAAAATGCAGTAGCGGAAGAACCAGAAATTAGATGATGAAACCACCTTCATGATATACTAAATTGTTGCACTAGACAAGAGTGCCACAGACGAGAAAACAGTCAAGAGGCCTAATCCAGGTTGTTTTCCACCAGCTTTCAAAGGTAAATAATATGCATTATTTGTCTTAATCTATTTATAACCTCATCTGCTCTGACTGTAGGTGGACAGTAATCTACAGTTACTGTCATTTTTCCTCTCTCTTGCCTTTCTTAATTAAGTAATTTTATAAAAATTATCATCAAAGTCACGCACCCATGTCTTTTCATAATCATTTCTATAAATCACCTCTCTTCCTTAGTGGCAGAAATCAAATGATCAGTAACCTCTTTTATGGTAAATGGTCTGTATTTTATATAGCTCTTTTACTATACCTGAAACGATACCCAAAGCGCTTTACAGTACATCACATTCACCCATTCACACACATTTACACACTGATGGCGGAAGCTGCCATGCAAAGCGCTAACCACGACCCATCAGGAGCAAGGCGGGTAAGGTGTCTTGCCCAAGGACACTACGGCAACAACCGGGACAGAGCGGGATTCGAACCGCCAACCCTCTGATCATTGGACGACCCGCTCTACCACTGCCGCCCCAATGACATATGAAGCAACATTGCTGCATCAAACACTAATACACTCTGCGAATGCAGAGGAGAAGCTACAGACTCTAAAAGGAACAGCTTTAAAATGAAATAAAAAGTGTCACATTATTCACTACTTCAAAACTGTAAACGGATTCATAGGAATTGGACTTTAGCTGTACTTTCATCTTAACTTATATTTAGTTTTGGTTTCTTCCCCCGAGTTTCAATAAAATAAGAATAACTTGTGTGTAGTTGTATCATATTTGTGTTGTGTTTAGTGTTATCTCTGACACATCTGTGTCAGCTTTCCGTCTATGGATGACAACATTATGTTTCATATTTATCTTTCTTCATTTATTTACGGGGTGGGGTGGTTAGCAGTTAAGCTGTAGACAAGTTTTTGGCCTGTGTGTGTCGTTACAGGATGAACAGTGACAGACATAAAGCATGAATGATATCAACCTAAAGGCAGTCGCTCCATGTAGACGGAGAAAGAGGGACAGGGAGAGAAATAGAGGTAGAAATGCAGTTATACAGGTTATAAATAGGATTCAATCATTCCTGTTTTTTATTCTTTGTTATATTTTTTTCTACATTGTTTCTCAAGAGGCTAAGTGACATATTGCTGGTTTACCTTTATTACATGTCAACATTCTGCTTACATCTTCTATAGTAAATGGTTTTGCAGGTCACATGAACCAACACAAATTAATTAATGTGCAATAAGCCAACCATGAAACTGAGTCTGTGCCGACCTTCTCTTCCGTTGCTGCTATTTTTTATGTCCCCATGTCACTACACTACATTTTCTGTCCCTAGGAAAATAAGTATTTGAGGGACAGAAAATCAACAAACAAATCCAGAAGGTATGTACAGTTTGTTCTCTCTCTCTTGTCTTGAAGACAAGTGAACTGACTTTGGTGCTGAAATGCTCCATCTCTCTGAAATGTATCTAGTTGTTTTTTTTTTTTTTTTTTTGTATTTGTGTGAACAGCATTTAACAGGTTTAGTAATATCATTGCATACTTTGAGTTGGTACTAAAAAACCTGCTCTTGACTCACATTGAAGACTGTACAGAAGTTGTACTGTGTCTAAAAGTAAAGTAAAAAAACATAAACATTTATTCATATCACAGCTCTAACAGATGAAAAACAATAAAAAGTTTTTCAAATAAATGTTCAAATCCTAAAAACTAAATAAATGAATTTTACTCAGTGAACTGGAGGCCTACCAGGCAGTTTTTCACCTCTCTTGTCTTAGAGAGTGAACTGAGATTGTAACTTAAAGCAGAAGTAAGTGGTCCGGTCGTTTTCGCTAATGCTACGTCCCAGGCAGGCTTTTGAAATCGTACATTACAGCTTCAAGTCACGACTTACGACTTTGTAGCGTTCCAGGCAACCCACTCGTGTTTTTCCGACCTGTTTTACCGGTGAAAGTCACTATAACGGCCACTCGTAACTTCCGACCGGTGAACTCGTACCAGATCGAACTGGTACAACTTCACGGTCGGAAAAATACGAGTTTCCTTGAACGCACCATAACAGTCCTCGTCCCTACGTCGCCACATTCACGGCGTCCCTTGGCTGCACACACAGCCCTGCATGCCGTTCTCTCTCCTCAAACACTCTATGTAAGTGATTGCTGTCGGAAGATATAACTATTTAAGACTTATATTAACACAAATATATCACTTACTTCTACTTTAAATGTTGGATCACTTTGAAGTTTATTCTTTATTATAGCTATTATACCATATTTGTGTTACAGTAACGGGTTTAGTATGATCTCTAACACATATGATATTGAGAGACTTAACAATTTTTCAAATTTCAGGGTTCACTGGAAGATGGAAGATTCGCATGTCAACAACACATCACTGAACAGAAGCTATCATGACTGGGACATTGAAGACATCATCGAAAACATCATCACCAGATACCCTTGTCTTTTCTTCAAAGAAGTCATCATGTATGTGGTGCAATGTATTGTCATCGGTCTTGGTCTCCCTTTGACCCTTGCAGCCATCTATGGAGTTTACTCACTGGTGAGAACATTATATTTATATATTTGTTCTTTTATTTATTTATTCACTGCATTTCTTATGTCTGTGGTAAAGTCTGTGGAAGATGTTGGTAAAACGACTTGATTAGGTCTAGGCAGTAAAGGGTATCGGTTAGGGTTAGAAAAAGAACATTTTCCTTCATCCTTTCTTTCCAACCACTGTGTTTACTCTTCTCAATGTTTTCTTGCAGGCCAAAAATGATCACGTGGCTCCGGTCTTCATCATCAACCTTCTCATTTCTGACCTCATTCAGCTCTGCTGCCTTACTGTTCAAGTGGCAAATCCTAATAAATACATTAATAAACATATCATGTATGAAGGAACCAATGATATGATTTACTTTTTCGGACTGACGACCAGCATTTGCTTCATGGTGTGCATCGCCCTGGAACGGTAGCTATCAAGTTATTGTGTACTGTGTGTGTAGCTATTTCCTGTCTGATCATTTTATTTCATCATAATTCAGATGCTCCACAAAGACGATGTGTGTGTCTGTGTATTACAGGTATCTGGTCGTCGCCTGGCCGCTGTGGTACCGCTTCAGACGAAACATCAAGACCTCTGTCGTGGTCTCTGTCGTGGTCTGGGTCTTTAGTCTTGTCCTTAACCTCGTCATCGGTTTCAGTTTTTCTATAAAGTCCATGGAAATCATCTTTGCTGTCTTCCTCCTCCTCCCCCTCCCTCTGTTCATCTTCTTCCTGTTTGGGACCATTAAATCTCTGTCTGCAGCCATCAGTGTCCCTCCTGCTGAAAAACGTCGAATTGTGGCCATTTTGGTTTTGGTGCTACTTATTTACACACTGTTGTTCCTGCCCAGCATCATTCTGTTCCTTGTTCAAAGATTTGCATATAACCTCTGGTATCTCTCTTTTCTTTTCATAAAGCTCAGTCCTCTTGCAGATTTATTTCTGTATGTTTTATTAAGGAAAGGAGCCACAGACAGGTTTTTGGCCTCAGTGTGTTGTTGCAGGATGGACAGTGACACTGATACCAGCAGATCAACAGAATTAGAGATCACAGGTTGTTAGACAAAGGAGGAAAAAAATCAGAGGAAGTAAAGGAGGGAAATACCAACTGACCAAACCATAACCAGCTTTGAAAAGAAGCAATAAATTCTTGTATTCTACATTTATAATCTTCTAATCCTGCTCTTTGTAATCTGTGCTATTACTGTATGTTTTCATCCCATTCTCTTAGTATGCTGTTTTTACTATGTATTATTTTTTCAATGCATTTTTTCTGTTAAACACATTGAATGACCTTTGTGTATAAAATACTGTACAAATAAATTTGGTTTACCTTTTCTAAATTGCCATTGTTGGTTAAACGATAGTAAGTTTGAGAAGTGTGAGACTGAGCGATGTTGCAGGAGGCGAGCAGCTACTTCCAGCAGCAGCTCAGCATGTTTGTGTGTAGCTTGTGTGTGAGTAGTGGGTGACAGAGCGAGAGAAGCGGAGACAGAGAGAGAGAGCGCAGTGATGCAGGTGAGCAGGGAGTTAGCCTGTTAGCAGCATCGCTGTGAATGAACAGCATGTGTCATGTGTCATGTTATAAGGGTTACAGTATAACAGTCATTATACTGTGCAATAGGAGAATGAATGGGAAAATATAAGGTTAAAAAAAAGTTATAAAAACACTCTTAGGGAGATCTTAGGGAAAATATTATAATTCAATTTCATTCTTTTTTTTTTGTAAAAACACTGTCCTACAAAAGGTATTACAAGACAATCTACTTGTTGAGCCTGTTTTGAGAGATGATGCTTGTGATTAGTCATGTCTGCAGAGACAAGAAGGGGAAGCTCTTGCCACTTGGCTTCACTCTGAGCGAAACTATCAGGTTCACTGTGGCCCTTGTATGTTTATTTATATCTCCCCTTTTCACAGTTTCAACATTTATGGTTTAGAGCAAGATCAGTTTGAAAGTTCATCATCATTTGTATAGAAAACCATCTTTGTCTTCCTCAGGAGAAGAGAGCACATCATCAGTAACTCTTTCTTTTCTTTTTTCTTTTTTTACAACATACTCCAAGATGCTTGGAGCTGCCTACCTGACAATGTGCAGGTTGTGTTCAGAGAAACATAAAAATATAAAATATATTTAAAAAAAACTAATAAATAATAATAATAATAATAATAATAATAATAATAATAATAATAATAAATATTATGATATTAGGGATTTTCTTTCCTTTATTCTTTTTTTGTGTTGCTTAAAATAACCTCAGTGGTATGAAGAGAAGAACCACCCCTGTTCACTTCCTGAAATGCAGAAGAAGAAGAAGAAGAAGAAGTAGAAGACGAAAGTGGATTACCTTCATGATAAAGCAAATTGTTGCATTAGACGAGACCAGATTGATACAGACAACAAGGGAAATATCCAGATTGTTTTCCTCCAATTTTCAAAGGTAAAGTTTGTGTCACATTATTTCTTACAATCTATTTATAACCTCATTCATAAAAGCTGTAAAATTATTGATGACCACCAACTGTGGGTGGAAAGTAATCGAAGGTTAGTGTCAATTTCTTCTCTCTTGCCTTTAATCTCATTAATTTGATTTTTGTGTTAAAATACTGGATTAACAAGTGTGCATGTGTGTATTCATGACCTATTTTCTCACTTACTAGTACACCACTTACAAAAAACTACTACTCATACTTTTTGCATCATATTTGTCAAAGCCAAACACACTTTGTTCAGAACAGTTAAAAACACAATCAAAATAGAGTGACAAATTAAAGTTTGTGTGTGTGTGTGTGTGTGTGTGTGTGTGTGTGTGTGTGTGTGTGTGTGTGTGTGTGTGTGTACAGTGTTGGGGCCTTGTTAGGTAATCAGTGCTAGGCTGAAACAATACAATACAATATTAATATTTATCATATTATCAAAAAATTGTATTAAACTCATTATGGTGTGTGTGTGTGTGTGTGTGTGTGTGTGCGTGCGTGCGTGCGTGCGTGCATGTGTGTGTGTGCGTACATGGTCCTTGCTGAAAGCTTTAACAAGATGACAGTAAACAGGAAGGAAACTGGGGCAGTGTTAAACTCAGTTGTTAGAGCACCCGCCCCATGTGTTGAGGCTATAGTCCTCACTGCAGGCGACCCCGGTTCGAATCCCACGCCGAGCGGCCCTATCCTGCATGTCATTCCATTTACCCCCCTCTCTGCCCCCCATTTCCTGTCTCTCTCTCAACTGTCCTGTCCATTAAACCAGCACTAAGTAACTTTTCAACCTTCATAAAATATTTTCATAACTTTTGTGATGATACATCGACTTACAACAAGTTGAATGACACCTCTGTCATGGCCTGAGGGGGTCTGTATCTCTTTCTCTGGCACTAAGCAGCTTTGAGGAGCATGGTAGGAACCCGGCTCTCACTTAAGTTTCACTTTCACTTTTGCGAGTCACAACAAGGAGGGAACAGGCAAAACGGCACTTTAGCAATGGATTATGTTTGTGTTTTCACTTTGAAATGATCCACTGGAAACAGAAACTTAGTTTTGATGTCTTCTGTTAATTTTAATGCAGGATATTTACAGGGCTTCACGCTAGTGTTCATGGGAAATGGAGTCTTCCTTCAGGCAAAACACTACCGCTTTGGTCCACAGGCGCCGCCAAACTCAACCAAAACTGAAAGTTCTTTAGTACTGCTTTAAAGGCCCAAAATAATATACTTAAAAAAAAAAAAAACAGGAAGGAAACTCAGTGGTGACAGTGGAAGAGAAAGTAAAGTAGAAATAAACGTTTATTCATGTAGCACCTCTGCATACCATCTCTGTCAACATGGGAATCAAACCCACGATCTTAAGGTCAAGACAAAGCTGATCGGACAGACAAATGATCATCTTTCACTGAGCTCTGATATGGAGGAGCTGCAACCACATTAAGTCACCTGTGTGCTGGTGTTTGTGTGTGTCTCTGTGTGTGTGTATCTCTTTAATCACATGAAGTTACCTGTGTGTGTTTGTGTGTGTGGGAGAGGAGTGCGCGCATACGTGCCATGTGTATGTTACCTATGTGTTTTGGTGTGTGTGTGTGTGTGTGTGTGTGTGTGTGTGTGTGTGTGTGTGTGTGTAACTGTAATCACATGAAGCTACCTGTATGTGTTGGTGTGTGTGGCTCCAGGTGGATTGTTTATAAACATGTTAACGAGCTCCAGGTGGATTGTTTATAAAGTTAACGAGCTCTGGCCTGAGGCTCAGAGGTTACCACGGCAACTTGAGGTGGTTGCCAATAATGATAGAGGCCCCTCAGGCTGAGACAGACAGAAACGTCAAGAAAAAGAGCGATTTTCGGCCTCTGCACTGGTCTCGCAATTAGGCTTACTGTGACAAAACAGTAACTCCTATCAGAAAAAAACACAGATCAACAGTGCTGTAAGGACTTCCTGAAAAATTTGGTACGATTTGGTGTTTCTACAGTAAATATTTTGGAGACAATGGCAATTTTAAAACAGGGGTCCATTCTGCTTCTCTAAAAAAATCTTTGTATTGGAGTCAATGAGGAACAGAGACAGACGTGGCCGCACTTAGATGCTGACAATTCAAATTCTGTAAGTCTCTCTGATATTTTGAGCACATGGTGAGAGAGATAACAAGATTGTCTACAAATTTGGAAAAAAATCATGTGTGTAGAGTCTAAATTGTGGCCGGGCCGAGTGTGGAAAGAGAAAATTTCTGGAATTTTTCTGGGCTCTCTCCCACTAACCGATGATGTCACGCACTCTGACAAGAACATTCCGTGCAATACCCATTATAATCTCATAATTTCTCCATATATAGCTTTATTTCACAGACTCCAAGTCCATCAAGACACAAACAAGGAAACATAGACAAACAATATAGACAGTACACAGTCTGTCCACACACAAACTAAAAACAGTACAGTTGTTTAGACCAACATTTCCAAAACATGGAAGTGTATTTCGTATCACTCTGAGTTGGATCAATCAGAGACATTATAATTCCATTTTTTGAACGATACAGTCTGCAGGTAAATTTATAAATAAAGTTTCTTAACAAAGCATTGAATGTGGGGACATTACTGGACACAAACAAATGGCTTGCACTTTCCCACCGTGGGTACTTCAGCAAAATACGAAGGGCGTCATTATACGCAACCTTGATCTTGTCCATCTTACCTTTACTATAACTGCACCAGAGGTGTGCTGTATATAACGGTGTACAGTAGGCTCTAAAGAGAGCAATTTTAACATCCTTTGAGCACATGTGAAACTTACGAGCAATCATATTTGCTTGCGCATACAGTTTACAGCATTGCCGTTGCACATCATCATCATCACAGAGATCATCTCGAATAATATGTCCCAGGTATTTAATCTTGGTGACAACATTGAGTGATTGCTCAGACAGACAAAAGGAGGGAAACTTTCACTTTTGGTCCTCCTTAGTTCTAGCTATCATAACCACACTCTTTTTGGGATTAAATTTGATATCGTATTGCACACCATATTCAGTACACACTCTCAATAGTTTCTGTAAACCAGCACTATAGGGTGACAGGATGACTAAGTCGTCCGCATACATCAAATGATTGATAAGCCGATTCCCCACCATACATCCAGTCTTGCATTTTTGTAATCTCTGTGACAGACCATCCATATACAGATTAAAAAGGACCGGTGACAATATCCCCCCCTGTCTGACTCCATTGGTGACAGGAAAGCTGGGTGACACCGCCTTGCCCCATCTGACCTTCATGGTTTGTTTAGTGTACCAATAGTACAAGATACGTATCAAATAGGGGGGGACCCCTCGCTCTTGTAGCACAGTGAATAGCTTGCTGTGGTTGATACGGTCAAAAGCTTTAGTTGCATCTAAAAAACACATAAACACTGTTGTATTGTGCCTCTTGTATTTAGACACTACTTCTTTTAATGTATACACACACAGATCAGTGCCATGCTCACTTTTAAAACCAAATTGATTATCAGTCGTTGTTACATATTCTTGGAGTCTGCTTAATAAAATCCGCTCTAGTACTTTAGAAAGGGTACTTGCCAGAGCAATAGGTCTATAATTATCTAAATTTGATGCTTTACATGTTTTATCTTTAATGACTGGCACTAATAGTACAGATAACATTGTATCAGGCAATATGCCATGTGCCAACAGTCCAGAGAAACAAATAGCAAGTAGGATGCATATTCTGTAGCTCGCATACCTGAGGTGTTCAGTTGTTATCAAATCAGGGCCACATGATTTGTTTACTGACAGTTTCTCAATAGCTGTGTACACTTCATCTGGTTTAATCCCCATACCATGATTGTCAACAACATTACTAACATTAAACTCAGCGCTCTCAACACAATTAAAAAGCTTACTATAATGTTTTCCCCATAACTCAGCAATATTTTCATCACCAGACACACCATCAATATTGGAAGATAGGGGTATTTTACTGTTGTTTATGACTTTAACCTCCTTCCAGAAAGCATTGACATCATTCTGTTGAAGTTTCCTTGCCATGGAGTTAGCTCTCATCATCTGTTCATTCTTTTTAATATAACGTATGGCATATTTAAATTTAGCATTAGTTTTTTTCCTGTGTTCAAACTCAGGCCCATGTCTGACTTTTCCAGCTAGTACCCAACTATGGAAAGCTTCTTTAGCCTTTACATATAACTCAGACACATGATCACTCCATCCTGGCATGGTTTTATGCTTTCTTTTCTCTTGAACAAATAATTTACTGACATTAATTAGACTGGTCACCATTCTCTCATACATATTAAGAATATTACTGTGATGCTCCACATTCTTACAATTTATATCATTGCATATTATGGCTTCACAAGGAACATCAATATTACTGAGACTTATGCAGTTTGACAGTTGTATTTCCAAAGATCATATTCTGAGAGCTTTGTCCAGTCTATTTTTCCACAGTCCTGCTTAACAGAGCTGGTCAGCTCTGGTAAACTCTCCAGATCTAGTGTTATGGAGACTGGGATATGGTCTGCTACAGTTAGCTTGTACAAAATCTCAGCTTCCACTAAGCAGTTGTGCGCGTCAGCTGTGCATATACAGTGATCCAGCCAAGATGTTGTATGCCAGGCTTCACTAATATATGTATAGCTGTCTGTTGGTAGTAACATTTTACTAGAAAGCATTAATTTACAGTCATGACAAAACTCAGTCAAATGCTGCCCGAATAGGGACTTATCATCAGACACATCGGCATTCATATCACCCATGACAAATACACATGTACATTCACTATCGTTAATAAAAGAGCTAATGAAAGCTAGTCTGTTAAGATATTCACTTTCATTCTGGTAAGATTCATAGGGAGTATAAACATTTAAAATAATAAAGGTGTTCCTCTCATGTGCAACTTTAACTGCAATGGCCCAATCAACCTCAAGCCGAATCACAGAGATCAGTGGGTCATATTTCTTATGCCACAGAATGGCCACACCCCCCGGTATTCTGCCACGCAGTATGCCCGTACTTAAATCCGTTGTTGACTCCCCAGCCCCATAGAAGTCATTGTGCACAGAGTTAAGTTTGGCCAGCTCTTGTTTGGGTAGCATAGTCTCTTGTTTACATAAAATATCAAAGCTCTCAAAGAGTGTGTCAATAACAATACGTCGCGCCTTATCCCCAGCCCCTTGTCCAAGACGCAGGCCACGCGAGTTGTATGACACGACTTTCATAGGTCATTCAGACAGTTCATTGCTCGTTTACCTCCCTTACTGGAGGCATAGTGATCTTAGCTGGTCCGGTTGCATTCACCTTCCGTGGTTCATAATACCGCCGGACCAGAGCCCCCTCGGGCCAGAGCTCAGGAGTGTACATTTCATTAATGTCCTTACACTCTGCTGTCACTTTAAAAGAGCTAAACCGGCTACGGACACTGACAATTTTCTGGCAGGTGACATCTCTACTGAGCTTCGATTTAAGATACTCAGAGAGCGTCTCTGCATCCAGATCTGGGGAGAATCTTGTAGCAAAGACACTCACCATTTTAGTCTTTATAACTTTTATGGTACTCACAGCTCCAGTGCCAATGATGATAGATACAGGTCCAGCTCTCTTTCTTCCAGTGACATCAGATCCTGCAGTAGTATTCTGTATCTTCTGCCGCGGCCGGCTTTTTTTCACAACTTTACTCCACCGCGGAGAGCCGGTGAGGGACACTGGGCCAGCTGGATCTCTCCTTATTGCGGCTCTGCTCGTACTGGGGCCAGCAGCTGTATTCGCAGCCACATCGCTGCTGAAGGGATGAGGTCCAGGACTGCATGCAAGCGTTTCGCTCACCTCCGCGCTCAGGTCCACCGGCTCCCGTGACGCACCAGGGGGTCCCCGCGTTGCGTCCCAGCTGCTTTCGCCATCTTGCCGCCTCGGTAGCTCGGGGAAATTTCCCCGGTGCGGGGTGATCCCCCAGGGCTGATTGGCACCATCAACGGCCTGGGCCTCTAGTGCAGACACACGGCGGCTGATTTCCACCACACCGGCCCGAACTTTCTCACATGCGTCAGCCTGCAGTGAGGTTATGTGTTTCAGAGTACCCATCTCTGCACACATGTGCTCCATTCTCCGTAGCAAGCAGGAAACGTCCAAACTAGAGAACGTTATCGGTGGCAAATCATCCAAATGATGGCAAACAAATCTAGGAATGTCCTCCCCACATTCATTCAACACACTGAGGCAGAGTTTTATGTTATTTGCATCTTTGTTTGGACCTTTATGTCCCACGCACCGCTGTGTTGTACTGGAACACAGCTCAAACTAAGTTTTCTTCGAGGCTTCAATCGTCTTGGAATCAAACGTATTTGTTGCCAACAATACGATCTCGTCCTGGCTTAAGGTTTTAATCTTTACAGCAAGGAAAGTGAGTAGTTCATCTTCCACAATTGTCTTGCCATCTACTGTCGTATATATCACCGGTTTCAATCGCGAGCGCAAAGCAGGAGCTGCTGAGCTCCCACTTGCAGCGTCTGCCATCTTGTTGACACAATAGCCGTTGGTGGGAGGAGTTGGCGAAGGGTCAATGATCATGATCCATAAATGATCATGATCATTGAACAGTGATCGATCAAAAACTATAATACCTATCAAAACATGGATTAATACACTAATACACAAGACTTGTGTCTACTATTTAAAGTTCAAATTAAGTCTCTAGGTGAAAGTATGCCTGAGCAGTAGACGTTTGTAAAACTCCAATTATTGTTCTTTTTCGCTCTTTTTTTTTCGCCCGTCCCATTGACTTCAATGCAAAACTTACGTCGCGAAAAATTCATAAACTGTTGAGAAAAGTAATAGCACACCAATCCCAATCAAGACACATGTTTTGATATATAATTTGTAATTTGTCTAGTAGCGAATTTGTAGTGAACCGAAAATAGTCCGGAAGAGAAATAATTAAACAGAAAAAATCCACACAATAACAATAGTTATTGGTGCGCTTGCCCCATGGCCCTAATTATTTTCATTATTATTATTATTATTATAACCTTTATTTAACCAGGTTTGTCCCATTGAGATCCAAGATCTCTTTTGCAAGAGAGACCTGGCCAAGAATGACAGCAGAGTTTCAACACATAGTCACATTAATTAAAAACATAAAACAAACAAACAAAACAAAAAAACAAAATTTGAGTAAAAAAAATAAAAAAAAAATAAAATAGTTAAAATAATTTACAAGATTCGACGTGGATCATGTGACCAAGGTCAGGTCATTTCATTTATCTAAAATTATTGTTATTATTTGTCAAATGTTTTTTTTTGAAGGGCCAGAGGGAGGTCTTCACACACATGCAAGAAAAAAAAAAAAAAAGAGAGGCAGCGACAAAGGGGAAGATACTCCAGCACCCACCGCTCCCCGCTCTGCATGTGCTTGAGGATTATCACTGAATGATGTGAGGTCTACATTAAAATGCATGCTCTTCTCTCTAACAACAGATTTTATACAGTAGGAAGATGGAATATTTCTACATCAACAGCACCTCAGTGGACAAAAGTTACAAAAACAGCAACATCGAGTCCAATGATGAAACTGACATCAGCAACATTATGAAACTTGTATTCATCAGGGACGTGGTGTTGTGCATCATCATCAGTATCGGCCTGCCACTGACCCTAGTGGCCATCTATCAACTTTACTCTCTGGTGAGAACTCAGTTCATGACTGAGGAAGACTTTGATGACAAATTCATATGAGTGCAGTTTTCAGCAGAACAAGATAAAAACATGTCATCAGCTCACAACATGTTTCCAACCACTGTGTTTACTCTTCTCAATGTTTTCCTGCAGGTCAGAAAGGATCACGTGGCTCCGATCTACATCATCAACCTTCTCATTTCTGACCTCATTCAACTCTGCTGCATGATCGTTTATGTGGCAAAACCTGAGAATTTGATCATCGAAGAAATCCTTCATTTTACATACATTTATGGTCTGATGGCCAGCGTTTGCATCATGGTGTGTGTTTCCCTGGAAAGGTAGCTATCAGTCTACTCAGTGTGTGTGTAAATTTTCTCTGTCTGATCATTTTATTTCATCATAATTCAGATGCTCCACAAAGACGATCTGTGTGTCTGTGTATTACAGGTATTTGGTCGTCGCCTGGCCACTGTGGTACCGCTTCAGACGAAACATCAAGACCTCTGTCGTGATCTGTGTTGTGGTCTGGATCCTTCTTTTAATCATTGGCCTTTTTTTCCATTTCATGACCAGTTATTATTTCAGGCGAATCATCTATGCACTCATTTTCCTCCTTCCCTTTCCTCTGTTCATATTCTTCCTGTCTGGGACCATTAAAGCTCTGTCTGCAGCCATCAGTGTCCCTCCTGATGAAAAACGACGAATTGTGGCCATTTTGGTTTTGGTGCTACTTATTTACACACTGTTGTTCCTGCCCAGCATCATTTGGTTCCTTGCAGGAGAAGAAAGAAGTGATGATATCTTCTGGTTTGTCTCTGACCTTTTGCTAAAATTCAGTCCTCTTACAGACTTGTTTCGGTAGCACTACATAATACGGCCCGCGACTTACAGCGTACCTACCGCTCTCTTGCCGCGTAGGTTGCCGCTTATTTCACACAAGTACTGAGTAACTGCAGCTCACTTTCCCCCCTGTTTCCCCCGTGCATTTACAGTGTAACGAGGCTGCGTCTTAGCGCGTAACTTACATCCTGCTTCACACCAACTTCCACAGAAGTACAGGGTAACTCTCGCTGTTTTACAGTTTAACTAGGCTGCGTCTTGGCACGTAACTCCTGTCCTACTTTACACCAAATTACACAGTAACTCTCGCTCACTCCGCCACTAATTACCCCGCATTTTACAGTATAACTAGGCTGTGTCTTAGAGCGTAACTCCCGTACAATTACGTCCTACTTTGCCCGGACTTACAGTGTAACTCCTGCCAGGTACATTAGAAATTAAATAGTCTACTGTACAATATGAGCACAGTTGCAATCCATGTTTTCCAAAAGTGTCAGCAGCGACATTTCACCTCTATTTCAGAGATTTATTATTCATTATTTAATTGTATGGTTTGGAATAGGTGAGAAATGGGTATAGAGTGTGGACATTTTCCAATACAGTAACAGGCTGGCTGGTAGCAAACTTACCTCTCTAAAATGCACGAAAGTCTAGTTCTGTCATCCAAGGGCAAAACACAAACTATACAGTAATACATCCACAATAATGAGTCATTCGGAGAGTTAGAAAATGTTTTTATTATTTATTAACCAGAAAACACATGACACATCCACATCCATGATCATTCATAAACTTTAAGTACAGTAAGTACCCTACTGTAAGTGAGCACTGTTACTCCCTCCTTAGTCTGCACCTATACAGTAGCTGTCATGCACCTACACACTACTTGTCTTAGAGTTACCCAGTAAGTAGAGGGTAACGGGCTGTATTATAAAGTAATGGCTGTTACTCCCTCCTTACGCTGCACCTATACAGTAGCTGTCATGCACCTACACACTACTTGTCTTAGAGTTACCCAGTAAGTAGAGGGTAACGGGCTGTATTATAAAGTAATGGCTGTTACTCCCTCCTTAGTCTGCACCTATACAGTAGCTGTCATGCACCTACACACTACTTGTCTTAGAGTTACCCAGTAAGTAGAGGGTAACGGGCTGTATTATAAAGTAATGGCTGTTACTCCCTCCTTACGCTGCACCTATACAGTAGCTGTCATGCACCTACACACTACTTGTCTTAGAGTTACCCAGTAACTAGAGGGTAACGGGCTGTATTATAAAGTAATGGCTGTTACTCCCTCCTTAGTCTGCACCTATACAGTAGCTGTCATGCACCTACACACTACTTGTCTTAGAGTTACCCAGTAAGTAGAGGGTAACGGGCTGTATTATAAAGTAGTGGCTGTTACTCCCTCCTTAGTCTGCACCTATACAGTAGCTGTCATGCACCTACACACTACTTGTCTTAGAGTTACCCAGTAAGTAGAGGGTAACGGGCTGTATTATAAAGTAATGGCTGTTACTCCCTCCTTACGCTGCACCTATACAGTAGCTGTCATGCACCTACTCACTACTTGTCTTAGAGTTACCCAGTAAGTAGAGGGTAACGGGCTGTATTATAAAGTAATGGCTGTTACTCCCTCCTTAGTCTGCACCTATACAGTAGCTGTCATGCACCTACACACTACTTGTCTTAGAGTTACCCAGTAAGTAGAGGGTAACGGGCTGTATTATAAAGTAATGGCTGTTACTCCCTCCTTAGGCTGCACCTATACAGTAGCTGTCATGCACCTACACTGTACTTGTCTTAGAGTTACCCAGTAAGTAGAGGGTAACGGGCTGTATTATAAAGTAATGACTGTTACTCCCTCCTTAGTCTGCACCTATACAGTAGCTATCATGCACCTACACACTACCTGTCTTAGAGTTACCCAGTAACTAGAGGGTAACGGGCTGTATTATAAAGTATTCTTTGTTATTCCCTCCTTAGAGTGCAAATACACTGTAATTGTCCTGCAACTACAATGTAGTTGTCCTGGAGTTACCCAGTAACTACAAGGTAGCGGGCTGTATTATAAAGTATTCTTTGTTATTCCCTCCTTAGTGTGCAAATACACTGTAATTGTCCTGCAACTACACTGTAGTTGTCCTGGAGTTACCCAGTACCTTCTACTACAGCTGTAACTACTGTCTGAGTAGAACCAGTAAGTTAGAACACAGTTTGTTTCACGAGATAACATCATCTGAAAGTACAGTAATACAAAGACAAAACTAACTGAAGTGTCCCTGACATCATAAAATAACAGATTTCTACTGGCTTTTGTTATTTACATTAAAGTTCAGTTTTGTTCCTTCTGTTATAAACTGTTTCATTTAGTTTTGATCCATCTGTCTGGTCCTTCTAGGTCTAAAATAGTCAGTCAAGTCAGTTTAATTTGACAAAATGTACTTTCTAAGTTAGAAGAGTCAAGTTGAAAAGATTGTTGTGATACTACTATCACACCGGAGTGTGACACTCAGTAATGGAGAATGGATGAGCTCCTCCATAAAAGGTGATCTTGATCTTGATCCAGCTCCTTGGGTCAAGGCAGAGATCAGGGTCATGGGTGGCGTGCCATCTCCCTCGTCAGGCACCATTTTCATGGCATCTCAAAAACCTCACCTGTGTAGAAACATAATTATATATTGTATCATCAACTTCATCACATAAATGCATCACTGTAAAACAAAGTGAGAAAATTAATAACTTTGAACGGTACAGTTTTTCTCATCATGGAATACTTAATCCCAGTTTTACCTTTCACATCATAAATCATTAGCCTTTTAAACCATAACTTGTGATTTTTTAGCATATTAATCAATTACAAATTATACATATTTTTTTCTTTAACTATTGAGTAAATATTTTAACCATTTAAAAATCTTCAATTTTACAAAATCAATGCTATGACCATACTGTTTCACAACTGTAGGCTGCACCAGTACATTATTGTTACTCTTGACTGTATTCATCATACCAGTCATTACCAACAGTAACGTTAGCTAATGGAGCTAATGTGTACAGTACTAACACAAATACAGTTCCCGGTTAGCGTGGTTCAGGGGAAAACACACACTATTATCTTTAGCACAAGCTAACATTGCTAGCTGCGTTAGCATAGCTACTTAACTCACCAAGAGGTTGATAACGCGGTCAAACTGCCGTCGCACAGGTCCTCGGTTCATCCCTCTCGTCTCCCGGGGTGATGCTCTGTGTTTATATCAACATATCACATCGTAGACATTATAATTTCCCTCATTTCTCCACTTCGTCTCCTCCTGTCGTCCCTGGCTGTGTCAACAAGCTCCGTCCTCGCTGTGAGGTGGGACTTTCAGGCAAACAGGCAACCAATGGCAAGTGAGCTGCTTCTGGTCTGACCAATGACAGATGGTCAAATCTGAGAGACTGTGATTGACAACTTATTTCATCCTATTTGACTACCACAGTCTCTCAGATTTGACCATCTGTCATTGGTCAGACCAGAAGCTGCTCACTTGCCATTGGTTGCCTGTTGAGAAGGTAGAAAGTCCCACCTCACAGCGAGGACGGAGCTTGTTGACACCGCCGCAGGGACGACAGGAGGAGACGAAGTGGAGAAATGAGGGAAATTATGCAATGTCTACGATGTGATATGTTGATATAAACACAGAGCAAACACCCCGGGAGACGAGAGGGATGAACCGAGGACCTGTGCGACGGCAGTTTGACCGCGTTATCAACCTCTTGGTGAGTTAAGTAGCTATGCTAACGCAGCTAGCAATGTTAGCTTGTGCTAAAGATAATAGTGTGTGTTTTCCCCTGAACCACGCTAACCGGGAACTGTATTTGTGTTAGTACTGTACACATTAGCTCCATTAGCTAACGTTACTGTTGGTAATGACTGGTATGATGAATACAGTCAAGAGTAACAATAATGTACTGGTGCAGCCTACAGTTGTGAAACAGTATGGTCATAGCATTGATTTTGTAAAATTGAAGATTTTTAAATGGTTAAAATATTTACTCAATAGTTAAAGAAAAAAATATGTATAATTTGTAATTGATTAATATGCTAAAAAATCACAAGTTATGGTTTAAAAGGCTAATGATTTATGATGTGAAAGGTAAAACCGGGATTAAGTATTCCATGATGAGAAAAACTGTACCGTTCAAAGTTATTTATTTTCTCACTTTGTTTTACAGTGATGCATTTATGTGATGAAGTTGATGATACAATATATAATTATGTTTCTACACAGGTGAGGTTTTTGAGATGCCATGAAAATGGTGCCTGACGAGGGAGATGGCACGCCACCCATGACCCTGATCTCTGCCTTGACCCAAGGAGCTGGATCAAGATCAAGATCACCTTTTATGGAGGAGCCCATCCATTCTCCATTACTGAGTGTCACACTCCGGTGTGATAGTAGTATCACAACAATCTTTTCAACTTGACTCTTCTAACTTAGAAAGTACATTTTGTCAAATGAAACTGACTTGACTGACTATTTTAGACCTAGAAGGACCAGACAGATGGATCAAAACTAAATGAAACAGTTTATAACAGAAGGAACAAAACTGAACTTTAATGTAAATAACAAAAGCCAGTAGAAATCTGTTATTTTATGATGTCAGGGACACTTCAGTTAGTTTTGTCTTTGTATTACTGTACTTTCAGATGATGTTATCTCGTGAAACAAACTGTGTTCTAACTTACTGGTTCTACTTAGACAGTAGTTACAGCTGTAGTAGAAGGTACTGGGTAACTCCAGGACAACTACAGTGTAGTTGCAGGACAATTACAGTGTATTTGCACACTAAGGAGGGAATAACAAAGAATACTTTATAATACAGCCCGCTACCTTGTAGTTACTGGGTAACTCCAGGACAACTACATTGTAGTTGCAGGACAATTACAGTGTATTTGCACTCTAAGGAGGGAATAACAAAGAATACTTTATAATACAGCCCGCTACCTTGTAGTTACTGGGTAACTCCAGGACAACTACATTGTAGTTGCAGGACAATTACAGTGTATTTGCACTCTAAGGAGGGAATAACAAAGAATACTTTATAATACAGCCCGTTACCCTCTAGTTACTGGGTAACTCTAAGACAAGTACAGTGTAGGTGCATGACAGCTACTGTATAGGTGCAGCGTAAGGAGGGAGTAACAGCCATTACTTTATAATACAGCCCGTTACCCTCTACTTACTGGGTAACTCTAAGACAAGTAGTGTGTAGGTGCATGACAGCTACTGTATAGGTGCAGCGTAAGGAGAGAGTAACAGCCATTACTTTATAATACAGCCCGTTACCCTCTACTTACTGGGTAACTCTAAGACAAGTAGTGTGTAGGTGCATGACAGCTACTGTATAGGTGCAGACTAAGGAGGGAGTAACAGCCACTACTTTATAATACAGCCCGTTACCCTCTACTTACTGGGTAACTCTAAGACAAGTAGTGTGTAGGTGCATGACAGCTACTGTATAGGTGCAGACTAAGGAGGGAGTAACAGCCATTACTTTATAATACAGCCCGTTACCCTCTACTTACTGGGTAACTCTAAGACAAGTAGTGTGTAGGTGCATGACAGCTACTGTATAGGTGCAGACTAAGGAGGGGTAACAGTGCTCACTTACAGTAGGGTACTTACTGTACTTAAAGTTTATGAATGATCATGGATGTGGATGTGTCATGTGTTTTCTGGTTAATAAATAATAAAAACATTTTCTAACTCTCCGAATGACTCATTATTGTGGATGTATTACTGTATAGTTTGTGTTTTGCCCTTGGATGACAGAACTAGACTTTCATAGATGTGCATTTTAGAGAGGTAAGTTTGCTACCAGCCAGCCTGTTACTGTATTGGAAAATGTCCACTCTCTATACCCATTTCTCACCTATTCCAAACCATACAATTAAATAATGAATAATAAATCTCTGAAATAGAGGTGAAATGTCGCTGCTGACACTTTTGGAAAACATGGATTGCAACTGTGCTCATATTGTACAGTAGACTATTTAATTTCTAATGTACCTGGCAGGAGTTACACTGTAAGTCCGGGGAAAGTAGGACGTAATTGTACGGGAGTTACGCTCTAAGACACAGCCTAGTTATACTGTAAAATGCGGGGTAATTAGTGGCGGAGTGAGCGAGAGTTACTGTGTAATTTGGTGTAAAGTAGGACAGGAGTTACGTGCCAAGACGCAGCCTAGTTAAACTGTAAAACAGCGAGAGTTACCCTGTACTTCTGTGGAAGTTGGTGTGAAGCAGGATGTAAGTTACGCGCTAAGACGCAGCCTAGTTACACTGTAAATGCACGGGGGAAACAGGGGGGAAAGTGAGCTGCAGTTACTCAGTACTTGTGTGAAATAAGCGGCAACCTACGCGGCAAGAGAGCGGTAGGTACGCTGTAAGTCGCGGGCCGTATTATGTAGTGCTACCCTTGTTTCTGTATTTTTTCAGTAGGAAAGGAGCTGTGGACAAGTTGTTGGCTTTGGTGTGTCGTTGCAGGATGAACATTGAAAGTGACATCAGCAGAACAACAGGATGAGTGATAACACAATTATTGTTAAAAAATATTGTTAGAAACAAGGACAGATAGAAAATGGAAGAGGAAATGTAAGCAAATGAGACAAGACAGAGACTGATGCTTCTGACGTTTCAACAAGACGTTTAATTGTGGCTTCACCTGCTGTGCTGCACTGTGACAGCTTCAAGAAATAGCTATAAAGCTATATCTTTTTCTGTTTTCTGCATGTTTAACTTTCTCCTGTTTATAAATAATGTCTAACCAATTGTTGTAAGTTCTTTCTACATTATTTCTTATGAACATACTGTTTGATAATGTTTATTCATTGTAAATTTGAACACCTTTAGCTCTTTACCCACAACTTTCTGATAACATTCCTCTCACTTGAAGGTTGTAATTTGGGCACTTTTAAAAATCTGCTTTTGTATGGATTTGGGGAATTAAATTAATGCATATTTTCACTATAAGTATATAGGAAAACATGGTTTATCATAAAAATGACATTTGTCAGTGTAAAGACAACACTTGTGTTCACTTCGTGAGAAGCAGAGATAAGATGAAGCAGAGATTAGATGAAGAACCTCCTTCGTGCCATATATTGCAGAGTTACTGCATAGTTGTGACCAGACTGACGAGAAATCATGAAATAAACATCCAGGTTATTTTCCACCAGCTTTCAAAGGTAAACTTTCTGCTGCATTATTTCTCTCAATCTATGTCTAACATCATTCAGAAAGGGTCCCTTAATTAACGTTAGTTAGTACATTATTAAGCATTAATTAAGTGTTTACAGATATATTAACAATCATTATTATGTATTACTTATGATTATGAAATACATTAATTAATGTAGCCTATTAGTAAGTAGTTAATTAATGTTTACTACTCAAAGTTAGTTAATAAATTATTAATTAATACTAAAAGTTGAATAATCATTATCTATGCATTACTCAGCATTAATTAACACATTAGTTTATATATTAATGCTTAATAATGTACTAACTAATGTTAATTAAGGGACCCTTATTGTAAAGTATTACCAAACTGTGAAGTTATTTATACAGTACAGGACCTGGACTGTTTTTTTCTGTTTTTCCTCTCTCTTGCCTTATGCTTTTGGGATTTGGGCTAATATGCTGTTTTTTGTTTTGTTTTGTTTTAATTTTACACTGTAGCTACTGCAGTTGTCTGTAACATTGGTAGGTAATCAATGTTTGACTATTGTAATATTGATACTAAGCATGGTTATTAAAATACTTTGTTACAGTTATCATTGGGAGATATCCTGAAACAGTGAACGTATAACCAATATAGACACAGCCCTAAAATTTCACCATACTTTTGACTAATGATTCACTTTAAATTCAAAATGATCATTTCAGTAGTGCGTAGTGAAGGATTTGGGAGTAGAGGTTGGTAATGTTTACCATTATGAAACACAAAACACATCAGCAGACTAGATTAAGATTGAGATGTCTGATTCAGAGCAGTCGCTGCAACCAACCAGAAAGATTTTAACAAGATGGTGGTAAAGAGAGGAAACGACTCAAGATGGTTAAGGATTACGGTGGCCATGAGGGCTCAACACACTGCAGCATGCAAACACACCAACAAACTAAAGAGCTGGAAAACAACATCATTAATTTGACAACACATGTGCTGAAGAACTCACAATACAACAGAGGTTTTTCTGGGGACACAAGTTTTTGCAGTTAACAGTTTTTGCAGTGCATGCATCGTCAGCTGTGAAGTTGTTTCCTGAATTGTAGTGTGTTTGTGTGCATGTGTTATTTTAAGAGTACAGTATGTTGAGCTCTCAGGGCCACCGTAGAAGACGGTTGCTGAGCCCACATGGCACAAGGAGGAGGGAGAATGAGAATTTCTTTGTTTACGAAAAGAAAATTTTATTTCCACCATCTCGAATGAAGTGAATTCAAACAACTGTATTTGTGTGAGCAGCACTTCACAGCGTTAGTGTCATTACTGAACAGTACCAAGTGAACATCAAGATGTTCTACTCTCGAACAACAGGTTTCACACTGAAGAATGGAAGATTTCTATAACAACATCTCGCTACACGAAGGCTACAACAACAACATCAATTATGACAATGAAAACACCATCACCCCCATCAGAGATGAATGGATGGATGTGGTAACGTGCATCATCATCAGTATCGGCCTCCCACTGACCCTAGTTGCCATCTATGGACTTTACTCTCAGGTGAGAACTCAGTGCATCAACAAGATAAAAACATGTCATTAGTTCACAACATGTTTCCAACCACTGTGTTTACTCTTCTCAATGTTTTCCTGCAGGTCAGAGATGGTCAGGTGGCTCCGATCTACATCATCAACCTTCTCATTTCTGACATCATTCAACTCTGCTCCCTGATCGTTTATGTGGCAAAACCTCAGAATTTCATCAGCGATGGAATCTTCAATTCAATTTACTGTTATAGCCTGACGGCCAGTGTTGGATTCATGGTGTGTGTTTCCCTGGAAAGGTAGCTATCGGTCTACTCAGTGTGTGTGTAGCTTCTTTCTGTCTGAACATTTTATTTCATCATAATTCAGATGCTCCACAAAGACGATGTGTGTGTCTGTGTATTACAGGTATTTGGTCATCGCCTGGCCGCTGTGGTACCGCTTCAGAAGAAACATCAAGACCTCTGTTGTGATCTGTGTCGTGGTCTGGATCCTTCCTCTTATCCTTCTCCTACCCGCCTCTATTGGTAATGCCTCAAATTTTATCCCTGGTGTCTTCCACCTACTTCCTTTCCCTCTGTTCATATTCTCCCTGTTTGGGACCATTAAAGCTCTGTCTGCAGCCATCAGTGTCCCTCCTGATGAAAAACGACGAATTGTGGCCATTTTGGTTTTGGTGCTACTTATTTACACACTGTTGTTCCTGCCCATCATCATTGTGCTCCTTGTAGAAGAAGCAAGGTATCATTACACCTTTGTAGATGTTGCTGAACTTTTGCTAGAGCTAAGTCCTCTTGCAGACTTGTTTCTGTATGTTTTCAGTAGGAAAGGAGCTGCAGACAAGTTTTTGGCCTGTGTGTGTCATTACAGGATGAACAGTGACACTGATATCAGCATGAATGATATCAACTTATAGAAAGTTGCTCCATGTAGACAGAGAAAGAAGGAAAGAGGAATTCACTAAGCATATTCATTCTGCCATTATAACCACATCTATCATTTTTCTATCTTTATTTGTCTATTTTTCTGATTCTCTTACAAAGTTATAAAGAGTTTCCAACTAGAACTGTAGTTTTTGTTGTAAGTTCTTTCTACATTGTTTATTAATAAACGAAACAATATTCAGCTAGTTTGTCTTTGTTCATTTTAAATTTGAGCACCTTTCCTCACACTCCTTTCTGACAACATTTCTCTCAGACAAATCCTACTTGTATTTTGTCATCAGGGCAGCTTTATTCTAACTACAATAAAAACAACAGTGGAAGACAAAGACACAGAGAAGCAAAGCAGCTACACTTTATTGCAAGTTTCTAGTTTTTAACATGAATGTGACTCCCAGAAATGATTTAACTAGAAAACTAAATCTGTCTTCCTCAGTGGTGAAGATTAGATGAGGCAGAGATCACATCATTAAAGCAGAAGTAAGTGGTCCGGTCGTTTTCGCTAATGCTGCGTTCCAGGCAGGCTTTTGAAATCGTAAATTACAGCTTCAAGTCACAACTTACGACTTTGTAGCGTTTCAGGCAACCCACTCGTGTTTTTCCGACCTGTTTTATCGGTGAAAGTCACTATAACGGCCACTCGTAACTTCCGACCGGTGAACTCGTACCAGATCGAACTGGTACGACTTCACGGTCGGAAAAATACGAGTTTCCTTGAACGCACCATAACAGTCCTCGTCCCTACGTCGCCACATTCACGGCGTCCCTTGGCTGCACACACAGCCCTGCATGCCGTTCTCTCTCTTCATTGGATAAAAACTGTAGGATACGATAAATGTTTTCTCTTCGGCTCAGAGCAGAGCAGAGGGACTGAGAGACCCGTGTTTCAGTCCAAACCAAGGGGGCAGTTGTCGGTCTGAGAAGTGAAGCTCACTTCCGCGTTCAAAAAACTGCAATCCCCTCGGATTCCTCTGGGGGCTGGTGTCAGAAAGCAGCATTCCCCATAGACCCCCATGTTAAAATCGCCGACTTTACATCCTCAGTAAACATGTTAAAAGCCTGGTGTCAGAGCGTTTTTTCGTCTCAATCGATAGTTTCTACAACCGCACACACTCTGAGGGGGGTGAATTTTTTTTTAACTCTACCGTTTTACTGTTATTAGGTTAAAATTCTGGCCAATTAGGGAGCGGAAACGTTGAGTGACAGGTCCGAGCAGCTCCGTGGACAGCTGCTTCGAGGCCAGTGGGCGGGTTCTCGGCCGGCCAATCCAACATGGCGCTGTTCAGGCCGCCATATTTGAGTCACAAAAACGACTCCCCAAAACCAATGGGTGACGTCACGGACGCTACGTCCATTCTTTTTACAGTCTATGGTCCAAACACTCTATGTAAGTGATTGCTGTCGGAAGATATAACTATTTAAGACTTATATTAACACAAATATATCACTTACTTCTGCTTTAAGGACCTCCCTCATGACTTATCATGCTGTGTTGCTCAATTACACATTATTAGACTGTGTGGATTTAAATGAGAAACAACAGACTCTGCTAAAAGAAACTCATCCAGGTTGTGATCCAGCAGCTTTCAAAGGTAAAGTTTCTGTTACATCATTTATCTCATTTTATTTATAACCTGATGAAAACAGTAAAGTTATTAAGAGTAAAGTCTCTTCTGCTTTAAAGACCAGTGAACTGAGGTTGACAGCTTGAGTATCGTCACTGAAAAATGTCAGGTCGACATTAGAAACTTGCTCTTCTCTCAAACAACAGGTTTCACACTAGAGAATGGAGGCAAGAGGCAACACGAATATTGTTGTTATGTATGTATGTATGTATGTATGTATGTTATGTTACAGGACAACAGATGGAAATTAGCGGCTCCACTAAATCTGGTGCAGCCATCTTTTTATTGTTTTCAATAACTAATGTCACTGCACACTGTCCTTTTTAAATAAATAAATGAAAAAAAAAAAGATAAGGTAGAAGCAGCACCCTCCCCTACATGTGGTGTTGTGCATCATCATCAGTATCAGCCTGCCCCTAGTGGCCATCCATGGACTTTACTCTCTGGTGAGAACTCAGTACATGACTGAGGAAGAGTTTCATGACAAATTAAACTTCATCAAGACCTCTGCTGTGGTCTCTGTCATGGTCTGGATCTCTCTTTTAGTATTTGGCCTTGTTTACTGTTTCACGACTATTATTCCAGAAACATCACCTATGCACTTACTGTATTTTCCTCCTCCCCCTCCCTCTGTTCATGTTCTTCCTGTCTGGGACCATTAAAGCTCTGTCTGCAGCCATCAGTGTCCCTCCTGATGAAAAACGACGAATTGTGGCCATTTTGGCTTTGTTACTACTGATTTACACACTGTTGTTCCTGCCCAGCATCATTTTGGTCCATTTTTGGTCAGGTATAACAGGGACGTCTGGTATCTCTCTTTTCTTTTCATAAAGCTCAGTCCTCTTGCAGATGTATTTCTGTATGTTTTATTAAAGGGACAGTATGTAGCTTATTTGGCTTTTTATTAGCAAAAATCAAATATTGCTTTCACAAAGTCGAATCATAACCGCATACAAATGAAAGCCGTCTCATAGCTCAGAAGAAATTGTTAACAAATACATAGGTGGTAGGTGCACCCACCACAGGCTGTCATGTTGCATCGCCATCTTTGAATACAGTGCGCAAAATTGGACAAACATGGCTCAAACGCACTACTGAGTGTCTGTGCTTGTGCCCCCGGAGGATGATCGACATAGTTGTTTTTGTTTTTTTCTGCCGTCACAAAACACTCAGGGTGTTAGTTAGCATTAGCAGCTAGGCTACATCTTACAATGTTGAACTGTTCTTATACAAAATGCAGCCAAACACCAGACTGAAGAGAGAGGGACAGCAGAGGCTCTGACAGCTGTGGAGCTGCAGCTGAACCGGCAGGAGAGCACAGCGACCCACGTCCTTTTTTTTTTTTTTTTTTAGCAACGCCATAGTTACAGCTGATCATACCGTATCTATGTCCGAGCATGTTGTCCTCTGATCTTCCTTCATGGGACCGCGCACTGCGTAACTGGCACATCCTGTAAGTCCTCCTGTGTAACTTTTTGCAGTGAAATATGACTGAAGGCACGAGTGGAAGTCTGCACGTGCGTTAAAAAAAAAAAAAGATTAAAAACCTTAAGTAATTGGTCAGAGATATTGTTAGCAGTTAGCGGTTAGTTTGCTAACGTGTTTGTCCTCGGCGGCCACCGTCACTTTGCAGACGGGAGAGGTGAGTGAGTGAGCGCTGCAATCTAGAATCTGAACGCTGGATGTTACGGTTTAGCCCCAATAGCCTAGCTACTACATACTGAGGCTTTAAAG
This sequence comes from Trachurus japonicus, assembly GCF_045865225.1. Lineage (NCBI taxonomy): Eukaryota > Metazoa > Chordata > Actinopteri > Carangiformes > Carangidae > Trachurus > Trachurus japonicus. The sequence goes on along the minus strand of NC_140921.1, from coordinate 8,341,777 downwards.
GACTTTCTTTTCTCTTTTTTTTTTTCTTTCTTTCTTTTTTTTTTTTTTACTAAAAATGACCTCAGCAGTATGAAGAGAAAAAACACCCCTGTTCACTTCCTGAAATACAGAAGACGACGACGAAGAAGAAGCAGAAATTAGATTACCTTCATGATAAAGAAAATTGTTGCATTACACAAGACCAGATTGATCCAGACAACAAGGGAAATATCCAGGTCGTTTTCCAATTTTCAAAGGTAAATTTGTGTCACATTATTTCTTACAATCTATTTATAACCTCATTCATGAAAACTGTAAAAATTATTGATGACCACTGACTGTGGGTGGAAAGTAATCGAAGGTTAGTGTCAGTATCTTCTCTCTTGCTTGATTTTTGCGTTAAAATACTGGATTAATAAGTGTGCATGTGTGTGTGTGTGTGTGTGTGTATTCATGACCTCTTTTCTTACTTACTAGTCCACCACTTACAAAAAACTACTACTCATACTTTTTGCATAATATTTTTCAAAGCCAAACACACTTTGTTCAGAACAGCTAAAAATCAAATTTAAATCAAATCAATCAAAGAGCGACAAATTAAAGTTGTGAATCTACAGAAAATGACATATTAAAATATTGACAATGAAAAAAAAAATATATATATATCCTCCTGAGAACCAGAGAAAAAAAGTGTCTTACAATTTCTTTTTTTTTTTGATTTCCTATCTGTTTGGGCCTAAAAGAACACCTTACAATTTTATTTTATTTTAATATATTTTTAATTTTAATTTTACAGCATGTCCACTGTAGAGGACAACAGGACGATTTCCGTGTGAAAATACAACTGAATTGAGATAATTATAGTAATATAGTTATAGCAGTGTAATAGTGATATTAACCCAAGAATACATTTAATTAGATAAAAAATACTAACCCACACACCTCCAGTCGCTTCTTGCTAATGCAGAAGCCCTAACAAGTCGATTACAGAATGCAGTTGAAAAGTGAGGAGTCACAATTAGTTCCAAAATACACACACACTTTGCTGACTGTGACAGTATTAGCAACTCAACCTATTCATTTCCCTGTCAATACCTGCTAGTGTTATGTTAAGAAAACAGAGGACACACTGGTTTAGTGTTAGGCTAATGTGGCCATGTTTAGTTTTTTCTTGAGCTCACCACAACCTGGTAGGCCTGCTATGGCAGCCTCGCCAAAAGTCAAAGTAAAAACAACAGGGTCCATACTATAATCAAGTGAACTAACTATTTAACTAACCCAAACACTAACTGAGAAGCATATCTAACTTAAACACTTAAACTACGTACTTAAACACAACAACAGCTAGCTATTGTTAGAAACAGATAGGGAAGACAGATAGGAACATTGATGCATTCGGTAATCGACTTGTCAGGGATTCTGCATCAGTAGGAAGAAGCTGGAGGAGAGTGGATGAGTTGTGTTTTTGTTTCTTTTCAATAGAAATCAGTCAAAGCTAGCAGGTGTTTGATGCCTTGTATGGGGTGGAACCCTGTTTGCACTGCTGATGAAATTTGGTGCTGTTCTGAGCATTATTTGTCGCTATCAGTGGCTTTTTTGATTACGTTGGCTCGTGGCTCCATAGACAGCAGTGTTTTTCTATCTGGCTGTGCTGAAGTCACTACAACTAGAGAAGTTTGCAGTCTGAAAACTTGATCTCTGGAGGTGGGGTTCTACTGGGTCTGATGGTGCATTAGACCATGGGTTAAACTTGTGCCAGAATATCCCTTTGATGCCGTAATTTAATTCCAGTGTCATGGATGTGATCTGACTCCCTACTGACCAACCTCATAAGTATATATTTTTTGGCTATTTGCAAATAACAATAGTGACACATAGTACAGCAATAATCTAACAGATTTAAATACATCAACCTGAAACAAAAACAAAACAAAACATAGCCTACAAGTTGGTCTGGCCAACAGTGCATGACGACTTTCCTGCTCCCTTTCTGGCTCTGAGTCTGTCTCATCAGATTCTCCTACATCTTCTTCCTCTCCTTCTTCATCACCACCTTTCCCTATCATAGGCTGATTCTCATCCCCATCCCTTTCCTCATTTGACAGCTCCAAATCTGAATCTCTCTCTATTATCTACTAGAATCCCCTCTGCTTCACTTCTTTCTCCTACAACGATGTGCAGTCATTAAATACATTAAAATGGTCCCGGTGTCCACTACAGTTGACATTCATAAGAGGACTGTTATTTCAAAACAGAAATTATGAAACTGTTTTCAGATGTAATAATATTGTTATTGACATGTTAATAAACAAGAATATATATAATTATCCTGGTAAAAATAGCAATAGATAACAAATATTTGTGTTACCCCTCCTCTCTCCGTGAAATGTGTGTTTTGGTATGGCGGCCATCTTGATAGAGAAAAAAAGTAAAGTTCCCACCATGCAAACCCATCACATGACACATCACTGGAAAGCCCAGGATGTCCTCTACAGAATACTATAGGGCTTGATAGGGTAACTCCAAATACTTAAGGAAGATACAGGTGAACAAAGTGTCCACTACAGAGGACACGCATGCATGGGCCGGGTCTCAGGAGGATATATACAGGTATATACATATGGGTGTGTGTGTGTGTGTGTGTACAGTGTTGGGGCCTTGTTAGGTAATCAGTGCTAGGCTGAAACAATACAATACAATATTAATATTTATCATATTATCAAAATATGTGTGTGTGTGTGCGCGTGTGCCCGTGTGTGTGTGCGTATATGGCCCTTACTAAAAAATGTAACAAGATGACAGTAAACAGGAAGGAAACTGGGGCGATGTTTAGCTCAGTTGAGGCTATAGTCCTCACTGCAGGCGACCCCGGTTCGAATCCCGCGCTGAGCGATCCAATCCTGCATGTCATTCCACCCCACCCCCCTCTCTGCCTCCCATTTCCTGTCTCTCTCTCAACTGTCCTGTCCATTAAAGGCCAAAAAGGCCCCAAAAAATATACTTAATAAAAATAAAAAAACAGGAAGGAAACTCAGTGGTAACAGCGGAAGAGTAAGTAAAGTAGAAATAAACCTTTATTCATGTAGCACCTCTGACAGATGAAAAACGATCACAAAGTTCTTCACATAAATGTATAAAACTTAAAATGAAGCAATGATGTAAATAAAGATCCATTAAATAAAATAAAGAAAGGGCCTGACTGAATACTAATGTTTCCAGATGTTTCCTGAAGCCATCACAGGATGGATCACAGACACATGAGGAGAGAGCTCCATTTGGAAGCCATGACTTGAAAAGTCGCCACAGGTCTTGTTGTAGGTTTGAGGGATGACCTCACAATTTTAATCAATAGTCTGTAGGGCCAGATTCACCGCACGCACACACACACATCAATATATGTATATGTATATAATAAAAGTCTTGGGGCCCTAGTTTCGTCGACCGAGCGAAGTCTAAGTGCAGCGCAGCTTCGCCACGCCAACGGGGTGTGGCCCAGGTCCATTTCGCAAGTTTGCTGGGCCGCGCAGTCAGACTTAGACCAGCGCAACCCCTCCCCTCGTCCCTCCCACCGGCGCAAACGGTGAAGAGGGAGGAGAGAGGGCGGGAGGGAGACAGGAGGAGGAGAGAAAGGCGTGGAGTGGGTTTGACACAGCCGAGTCAGATCTTCACCAATCAAAGGAGCTCCTCTCCTCTTAACTGCGCGGCGGGCGATGCGCGCTGCAAGTTTGTCATTTTATACTTGGACATGGACGGAGGAGACAGCGACGCCAGAGGCCGAACCTCTCCCAGGAGGAAACAGCTGTTTTGGTCCGGAGGACCGAGCTCAGAGTGACCAATAATGAGTTTACTAATATACTTAACCAGGATTGATCTGATACACTGAGAACCCCTACCCAATCTAAGAAACAACTAATACACTAATAAAGAAACTCACATTTATTCAAACCCTATGTAAGCAAGATGACAGGTGTACACTAATCACAACATAAACAAAGACCATGTGGATTAAATCAGCGTAAAGGACGCGCGCTCTCTCTCCCTCCCTCTCTCTCTCTCTCTCTCTCTCTCTCTCTCTCTCTCTCTGTCCTCCTCTCTCTCTCTCTCTCTGTCCGGCTCTTTTTTTCTCTGTGATAGAGATGCTGAGTACACTGTAGTAGGCTATATACTGACTATCTGATACCGAGGCTGTTGTGGTGGACTAAGAGAGATGAAGATTTGTGTTTTGTTTTTCATTACGGCTGCGTGATGCGGTCGCTCTCCGCTAATGAATTAATAAGTAAATAAATAAATAAAGCGATCATCACAAGGGCAGAGTGGTATCTCAACACGGCAGCGACATGCAGTCATCCACCCTCAGTCCTGCTTTTGGGACATCCACAGCTGCTTTTCAGTGCCAGTTCGTCCCTGCTGTGTTAATTCAGGTGGAGTTTCCATTGCGCGTGCCACAGCCTTTGATCTCTGCTTTGATCTGACGTCAGATGTGACGGGACAATCTATATAGATATAAATTCACGTGTTGATTCCGTTAGTTGCATTAAATAGTGGTTATTGTGGATATTTATTGCATTGAAATGTGTCTGGAACTGTGGAGATCTGCCTGTGAGGTCTTGGTGACGTGTGTGCACTGCAGGTCAGTCAGCCAAACTTCCACTGCACCTGCTGCGCTTCGCTCTGCGCTGAGATTAGACCTGGTTGGAGGTGGCGAGCTTTCAGCGCAACCTCGGCGGGACATTTTCGCACAAAACTTGCACTGCACCAAGCTGAATCTGTGACGCCTCCCCCTGCTGCGCGGCCACGCCTATCTCAGCGCAGCGCGATCTGCCAATCTTCCAATCTGACTTTGCGCTAGGCTGCGCTGGTCGAAACTTGCATTAGACCGGCTGCGCTACCTTGCGCCACCTGCGCTGCGCCAGCAAACTAGGGCCCTTGATGTCTAATTAAGAGGATGAGTGGGTTATTGATATTATCATTAATAACAAAAGAAAGTAACAAAGAGACATAACCTACAGAAACATTCACAAACAAGAAGCCTGACATACTTTTTCCCCTCAAGCAGCACACTGTGTGGTTAGCTGGGGGCTATAACTCAACTTATAGGCTACAGGTGTCGCAGTCACACACGTGCACATGCACACGCACACACACACACACACAATGTGCACGAATACCACTGCAAAAACTATTCACTAGGTCACCAGTTGTACACCAGCAGAAATTGCAATAAGCAATTATTCTCATGAGGTCAGGTGGATCATGTGACCAAGGTCAGGTCCTCATTTATCTAAAATTATTATTATTATTTGTCAAATGTTTTTCTTGAAGGGCCAGAGGGAGGCCTTCACACACACACACACACACACACACACACACACACACACACACACACACACACACACACACACACAAAAAGAGGCAGCGACAAAGGGGAAGATGCTCCAGCACCCACCGCTCCCTCCTCTGTACGTGCTTCAGGATTATCACTGAATGATGTGAGGTCTACATTAAAATGCATGCTCTTCTCTCTAACAACAGATTTTATACAGTAGGAAGATGGAATATTTCTACATCAACAGCACCTCAGTGGACAAAAGTTACAAAAACAGCAACATCGAGTCCAATGATGAAACTGACATCAGCAACATTATGAAACTTGTATTCATCAGGGACGTGGTGTTGTGCATCATCATCAGTATCGGCCTGCCACTGACCCTAGTGGCCATCTATCAACTTTACTCTCTGGTGAGAACTCAGTTCATGACTGAGGAAGACTTTGATGACAAATTCATATGAGTGCAGTTTTCAGCAGAACAAGATAAAAACATGTCATCAGCTCACAACATGTTTCCAACCACTGTGTTTACTCTTCTCAATGTTTTCCTGCAGGTCAGAAAGGATCACGTGGCTCCGATCTACATCATCAACCTTCTCATTTCTGACCTCATTCAACTCTGCTGCATGATCGTTTATGTGGCAAAACCTGAGAATTTGATCATCGAAGAAATCCTTAATTTTACATACATTTATGGTCTGATGGCCAGCGTTTGCATCATGGTGTGTGTTTCCCTGGAAAGGTAGCTATCAGTCTACTCAGTGTGTGTGTAAATTTTCTCTGTCTGATCATTTAATTTCATCATAATTCAGATGCTCCACAAAGACGATCTGTGTGTCTGTGTTACAGGTATTTGGTCATCGCCTGGCCGCTGTGGTACCGCTTCAGACGAAACATCAAGACCTCTGTCATGATCTGTGTTGTGGTCTGGATCCTTCTTTTAATCATTGGCCTTTTTTTCCATTTCATGACCAGTTATTATTTCAGGCGAATCATCTATGCACTCATTTTCCTCCTTCCCTTTCCTCTGTTCATATTCTTCCTGTCTGGGACCATTAAAGCTCTGTCTGCAGCCATCAGTGTCCCTCCTGATGAAAAACGACGAATTGTGGCCATTTTGGTTTTGGTGCTACTTATTTACACACTGCTGTTCCTGCCCAGCATCATTTGGTTCCTTGCAGGAGAAGAAAAAAGTGATGATATCTTCTGGTTTGTCTCTGACCTTTTGCTAAAGTTCAGTCCTCTTACAGACTTGTTTCTGTATTTCTTCAGTAGGAAAGGAGCTGTGGACAAGTTGTTGGCTTTGGTGTGTCGTTGCAGGATGAACATTGAAAGTGACATCAGCAGAACAACAGGATGAATGATAACACAATTATTGTTAAAAAATATTGTTAGAAACAAGGACAGATAGAAAATGGAAGAGGAAATGTAAGCAAATGAGACAAGACAGAGACTGATGCTTCTGACGTTTCAACAAGACGTTTAATTGTGGCTTCACCTGCTGTGCTGCACTGTGACAGCTTCAAGAAATATCTCTTTTTCTGTTTTCTGCATGTTTAACTTTCTCCTGTTTATAAATAATGTCTAACCAATTGTTGTAAGTTTTTTCTACATTATTTCTTATGAACATACTGTTTGATAATGTTTATTCATTGTAAATTTGACCACCTTTAGCTCTTTACCCAAAACTTTCTGATAACATTCCTCTCACTTGAAGGTTGTAATTTGGGCACTTTTAAAAATCTGCTTTTGTATGGATTTGGGGAATTAAATTAATGCATATTTTCACTATAAGTATTTAGGAAAACATGGTTTATCATAAAAATGACATTTGTCAGTGTAAAGACAACACTTGTGTTCACTTCGTGAGAAGCAGAGATAAGATGAAGCAGAGATTAGATGAAGAACCTCCTTCGTGCCATATATTGCAGAGTTACTGCATAGTTGTGACCAGACTGACGAGAAATCATGAAATAAACATCCAGGTTATTTTCCACCAGCTTTCAAAGGTAAACTTTCTACTGCATTATTTCTCTCAATCTATGTCTAACATCATTCAGAAAGGGTCCCTTAATTAACGTTAGTTAGTACATTATTAAGCATTAATTAAGTGTTTACAGATATATTAACAATCATTATTATGTATTACTTAAGATTAGGAAATACATTAATTAATGTAGCCTATTAGTAAGCAGTTAATTAATGTTTACTACTCAAAGTTAGTTAATAAATTATTAATTAATAATAAAAGTTGAATAATCATTATCTATGCATTACTCAGCATTAATTAACACATTAGTTTATATATTAATGCTTAATAATGTACTAACTAATGTTAATTAAGGGACCCTTATTGTAAAGTATTACCAAACTGTGAAGTTATTTATACAGTACAGGACCTGGACTGTTTTTTTCTGTTTTTCCTCTCTCTTGCCTTATGCTTTTGGGATTTGGGCTAATATGCTGTTTTTTGTTTTGTTTTGTTTTAATTTTACACTGTAGCTACTGCAGTTGTCTGTAACGTTGGTAGGTAATCAATGTTTGACTATTGTAATATTGATACTAAGCATGTTTATTAAAATACTTTGTTACAGTTATCATTGGGAGATATCCTGAAACAGTGAAAGTATAACCAATATAGACACAGCCCTAAAATTTCACCATACTTTTGACTAATGATTCACTTTAAATTCAAAATTATCATTTCAGTAGTGCGTAGTGAAGGATTTGGGAGTAGAGGTTGGTAATGTTTACCATTATGAAACACAAAACACATCAGCAGACTAGATTAAGATTGAGATGTCTGATTCAGAGCAGTCGCTGCAACCAACCAGAGAGATTTTAACAAGATGGTGGTAAAGAGAGGAAACGACTCAAGATGGTTAAGGATTACGGTGGCCATAGACACAGACGGCAAGCAAGGAAACGTCACTTCCGGTTAGGGCTGTGGGGGAAAACAAACTGTTTTCCCCATACACACTCATGCAAAAAGGCGGCATTTTAAACCTTTGTCAAACGCTTGTTCGCCGTCCTGTCTTAGTTTTAATCACATGTATGTGCTGACAAAGAGCTATATATTAGAAAACTCATCACGATCTGGGTCGATTGCTGTCCGTACATCTTAAAATATAAAGTTTTCACAGCCATAGCCTACACCGAGTCAGCAGTGTCGGCAACCTTCACTTCGGTCAGAGCGTTACACGTTTGGAGAAGATGAGCGAAGTTCCGATATAAAAGTTCAGGTTGTGGTTTTTGAATTTATTTGCGGTGCAAAATAATACACAATAACTCAGGCAGTGTCTACGAGTGTCTAGAGCCGGCCGGCGGCGACTAAGAGAGCGTCAGAGCCGTGGGGGAAGACAAATATGACTGACTGTGAAATACCTAATATTTTTAAATGTACGGACAACAATCAACCCAGATCGTGATGAGTTTCTAAAAATATAGCTCTCTGTCAGCATATACATGTGATTAAAACTAAGACAGGACGGCGAAAAAGCCTTTGACAAAGGTTTAAAATGCCGCGTTTTTGCATGAGTGTGTATGGGGGACACGGTTTGTTTTCCCCCACAGCCCTAACCGGAAGTGACGTTTCCTTGCTTGCCGTCTGTGTCTATGAGGGCTCAACACACTGCAGCATGCAAACACACCAACAAACTAAAGAGCTGGAAAACAACATCATTAATTTGACAACACATGTGCTGAAGAACTCACAATACAACAGAGGTTTTTCTGGGGACACAGAAGTTTTTGCAGTTAACAGTTTTTGCAGTGCATGCATCGTCAGCTGTGAAGTTGTTTCCTGAATTGTAGTGTGTTTGTGTGCATGTGTTATTTTAAGAGTACAGTATGTTGAGCTCTCAGGGCCACCGTAGAAGACGGTTGCTGAGCCCACATGGCACAGGGAGGAGGGAGAATGAGAATTTCTTTGTTTACGAAAAGAAAATTTTATTTCCACCATCTCAAATGAAGTGAATTCAAACAACTGTATTTGTGTGAGCAGCACTTCACAGCGTTAGTGTCATTACTGAACAGTACGAAGTGAACATCAAGATGTTCTACTCTCGAACAACAGGTTTCACACTGAAGAATGGAAGATTTCTACATTAACAACATCTCGCTGCACGAAGGCTACAACAACAACATCAAGAATGAAAATGAAAACAACACCATCACCCCCATCAGTGGCGCCGCCAGCCGGAATCCTGTACGCACTGTGCGTACAATTTTTTTCATAGGTGGAAAAAAAAAGAAGCAATTTTGTTTATTTTGAGCGGGTGTGATAAAGACGCTTGTTGTTTGTAACAGGCTAAACGTGCTGAGTTCATTGATTGTTAAACCAATCAGTGGAAGCCTAACGTAAAAGCCAGTGATTGTCGTTTACATCATGTCATCTGTCTCTTTTTGATTTCTGGCGCCTATTACACTACCGCTATGTGATGATTACGCCCGGTCCAGTATAGAAATGTCAAAAAGACAGTTGAGCCTTTTCCAGGCATTTAAAAAAAAAAGAGAGATCCAAACCCACGATCACAAACACGCAGCAGAGCAGCGATAATGAAGGTCTCTCCTCTCTAGCTCCAAACTCACTCGTCTGCACCACTGGGGGAGCCTCGGCCCATCAGCTGTGTGTCTGTGGGTATGTGTAACCCGTATGTGTGTAGCCTGTGTGTGTTAATCTCTCACGCGCTCTGTTAAGATGAATAAACACAAACCGCTGCAGAGCGCGAGCCTGGCACAGAGGTGCGCGCTCTGGCGCATCTGGCACAGTCGGTTAACGGCACCGAAAGGAAACTGGCTCCTCTCCGCGGCTATTTCGCGTCCGACGTCTATGTTAAGCACATGTTGTTATTGATATTGTAGCGTCCGACCCGACGTAACTACAACAACATAACACAAACTTATCTGACAGCTCTCTCACTTTTTCCTCTGCTCCTCCTCACTCACCTACACACACTGTCTTCCTCACACTCACCCTGGCCCCTCAGCTTCTCATCCAACCATACCCTACCTGCCCGTACACATTCACAGTCAGTCAGGAATCACACAACTTAAACATCACAACAACATTACTGCGGGGTCGCAACAATATTTTCAGTTGTGCAGTATATTATGACAAGTCCCATTGCTACGTGGCATGATGGGCACAGCGACCCCCCCCCCCCCCCCGAAAAAAAAATTGTTGCAGCCTATTTGCCGTTTCTGTGCGTACATTGAAATTGAATCCTGGCGGCGCCACTGACCCCCATCATAGATGAAGAAGTTCAGTTTATTGACGATGTAGTAACGTTCATCATCATCAGTATCGGCCTCCCACTGACCCTAGCGGCCATCTATGGACTTAACTCTCAGGTGAGAACTCAGTTAATGACTGAGGAGGAGTTTGATCAAATAAAAAAATACATTACAATAAATCATATGAGTGCAGTTTGTTCAGCAGAACAAGATAAAAACATCACAACATGTTTCTAACCACTGTGTTTACTCTTCTCAATGTTTTCCTGCAGGTCAGAGACGGTCAGGTGGCTCCGATCTACATCATCAACCTTCTCATTTCTGACATCATACAGCTCTGCTCCATGATCGTTTATGTGGCAAAACCTGAGAATTTCATCATCAAAGTAATCATCGGTGCAATTTACATATATAGTCTGATGGCCAGTGTTGGGTTCATGATGTGCATCGCCCTGGAAAGGTAGCTATCAGTCTACTCAGTGTGTGTGTAACTTTTCTCTGTCTGAACATTTTATTTCATCATAACTCAGATGCTCCACAAAGACGATGTGTGTGTCTGTGTATTACAGGTATTTGGTCATCGCCTGGCCGCTGTGGTACCGCTTCAGAAGAAACATCAAGACCTCTGTTGTGGTCTGCGTTGTGGTCTGGATCCTTCCTCTTCTCCTTCTCCTTCTCCTTCTCCCACCCATCTTTATTAATTATGCCTTAACATTTATATTTGGTCTCTTCTTCCTCCTCCCCCTCCCTCTGTTCATATTCTTCCTGTTTAGGACCATTAAAGCTCTGTCTGCAGCCATCAGTGTCCCTCCTGATGAAAAACGACGAATTGTGGCCATTTTGGTTTTGGTGCTACTTATTTACACACTGTTGTTCCTGCCCATCAGCATTAGGTTCCTTGCAGGAAAAGAAATGTGTCATGTTACCTTCATATTTGTTGCTGAACTTTTGTTAAGGCTCAGTCCTCTTGCAGACTTGTTTCTGTATGTTTTCAGTAGGAAAGAAGCTGCAGACAAGTTCTTGGCCTGTGTGTGTCATTGCAGGATGAACAGTGACACTGATATCAGCATGAATGATATCAACTTATAGGCAGTCGCTCCATGTTGACAGAGAAAGAAGGAAAGAGAAATGTCTCACTAAGCATATTCATTCTGCCATTATAACCACATCTATCACTTTTCCATCTTTATTTGTCTATTTTTCTGATTCTTAAACTCTTACAAAGTTATAAAGAGTTTCCAACTAGAACTGTAGTTTTTGTAGTAAGTTCTTTCTACATTGTTTATGTAATAAACAAAACAACATTCAGCTTGTTTGTCTTTGTTCATTTTAAATTTGAGCACCTTTCAGGGCAGCTTTATTCTAACTACAATAAACAGTGGAAGACAAAGACACAGAGAAGCAAAGCAGCTACACTTTTCTAGTTTTTAACATAAATGTGACTCCCAGCAATGAATTCACTAGAAAACTACATCTGTCTTCCTCAGTGGTGAAGATTAGATGAGGCAGAGATCACATCATTAAAGGGATAGTAGCATTTTTTTAAAGTGGGGTTGTATGATCCACAAATAGCCCCTAAGTACTTTAATTGCAGTAGAAGACTCTCTGCACTCCTCCCGTTAGCAACGCCAGCCCATAGCCCTGCCCAGAGATTTACAACATACAGTGTTGTGAATGGACCCAAAGAAACGGCCTATTTTCGCGGCCTAAAAGAGATTTTACGTGAAAAAAAAATACACAATTCTGTTGTTCGCTATAATATAATTTTTTCCAGCCGCTCAAAGTGCAGGAAAAACGCAGTTTTTATTTGGACCTAACCAACTCACGTATCCCTCCGCCCAGGGTTAGCACCCGCCGATCAGCAGTTGGTTAGCTCCAAATAAAAACTGAGTTTTTCCTGCACTTTGAAGGGCTGGAAAAAATTATATTATAGCGAACAATGGAACTGTGTATTTTTTTTTCAGGTAAAACCTCTTTTAGGCCACGAAAATAGGCCGTTTCTTTGGGTCCATTCACAACACTGTATGTTGTAAATCTCTGGGCAGGGCTATGGGCTGGCGTTGCTAACGGGAGGAGTGCAGAGAGTCTTCTACTGCAATTAAAGTACTTAGGGGCTATTTGTAGATCATACAACCCCACTTTTAAAAAAATGCTGCTATCCCTTTAAGGACCTCCCTCATGACTTATCATGCTGTGTTGCTCAATTACACATTATTAGACTGTGTGGATTTAAATGAGAAACAACAGACTCTGCTAAAAGAAATTCATCCAGGTTGTGATCCAGCAGCGTTCAAATGTAAAGTTTGTGTTACATCATTTATCTCATTTTATTTATAACCTGATGAAAACAGTAAAGTTATTAACAGTAAAGTCTCTTCTGCTTTAAAGACCAGTGAACTGAGGTTGACAGCTTGAGTATCGTCACTGAACAATGTCAGGTCGACATTAGAAACTTGCTCTTATCTCAAACAACAGGTTTCACACTGAAGAATGGAGGCAAGAGGCAACATCGACTATGACTGCAACTATGACTACAACAGCACGAATATAGATAAGGTAGAAGCAGCACCCTCCCCTACATGTGGTGTTGTGCATCATCATCAGTATCAGCCTGCCCCTAGTGGCCATCCATGGACTTTACTCTCTGGTGAGAACTCAGTACATGACTGAGGAAGAGTTTCATGACAAATTCAAATTCATCAAGACCTCTGCTGTGGTCTCTGTCATGGTCTGAATCTTTCTTTTAGTATTTGGCCTTGTTTACTGTTTCACGACTATTATTCCAGAAACATCACCTATGCACTTACTGTATTTTCCTCCTCCCCCTCCCTCTGTTCATGTTCTTCCTGTCTGGGACCATTAAAGCTCTGTCTGCAGCCATCAGTGTCCCTCCTGATGAAAAACGACCGAATTGTGGCCATTTTGGTTTTGTTACTACTGATTTACACACTGTTGTTCCTGCCCAGCATCATGTTGGTCCATTTTTGGTCAGGTATAACAGGGACGTCTGGTAGCTCAGTCCTCTTGCAGATGTATTTCTGTGTGTTTTATTAAAGGGACAGTATGTAGCTTATTTGGCTTTTTATTAGCAAAAATCAAATATTGCTTTCACAAAGTCGAATCATAACCGCATACAAATGAAAGCCGTCTCGTAGCTCAGGATAAATTGTTAACGAATACTGTACATAGGTGGTTGGTGCACCCACCGCAGGCTGTCATGTTGCATCGCCATCTTTGAATACAGTACGCAAAATTGGACAAACCTGGCTCAAACGCACTACTGAGTGTCTGTGCTTGTGCCCCCGGAGGATGATCGACGTAGTTGTTTTTGTTTTTTTCTGCCGTTACAGAACACTCAGGGTGCTAGTTAGCATTAGCAGCTAGGCTACATCTTACAATGTTGAACTGTTCTTATACAAAATGCAGCCAAACACCAGACTGAAGAGAGAGGGACAGCAGAGGCTCTGACAGCTGTGGAGCTGCAGCTGAACCGGCAGGAGAGCACAGCGACTCAAGTCCTTTTTCTTTTCTTTTTTAGCAACGCCGTATAGTTACAGCTGATCATACCGTATCTATGTCCGAGTACGTTGTCCTCTGATCTTCCTTCATGGGACGGCACTGCGTAACTGGCACATCCTGTAAGTCCTCCTGTGTAACTTTTTGCAGTGAAATATGACTGAAGGCACGAGTGGAAGTCTGCACGTGTGTTAAAAAAAAAAAAAGATTAAAAACCTTAAGTAATTGGTCAGAGATATTGTTAGCAGTTAGCGGTTAGTTTGCTAACGTGTTTGTCCTCGGCGGCCACCGTCACTTTGCAGACGTGAGGGATGAGTGAGTGAGCGCTGCAATCTAGAATCTGAACGCTGGATGTCACGGTTTAGCCCCAATAGCCTACTACATACTGAGGCTTTAAAGGACTTTCTTTTCTCTTTTTTTTCTTTCTTTCTTTCTTTCTTTTTTTTTTTTTACTAAAAATGACCTCAGCAGTATGAAGAGAAAAAACACCCCTGTTCACTTCCTGAAATACAGAAGACGACGAAGAAGAAGAAGAAATTAGATTAACTTCGTGATAAAGCAAATTGTTGCATTACACGAGACCAGATTGATCCAGACAACAAGGGAAATATCCAGGTCGTTTTCCTCCAACTTTCAAAGGTAAATTTTGTGTCACAGTATTTCTCACAATTTATTTATAACCTCATTTATAAAAACTGTAAAATTATTGATGACCACTGACTGCAGTCACACACACACACATCAATAGGCTATATGTATTTATATGTGTATATGTATTGAAAGTCTTGATGTCTAATTAAGAGGATGAGTGGGTTATTGATATTATCATTAGTAACAAAAGAAAGTAACTAAGAGACATAACCTACAGAAACATTCACAAACAAGAAGCCTGACATACGTTTCCCCCTCAATCAGCACACTGTGTGGTTAGCTGGGGGCTATAACTAGGCTACAGGTGTCGCAGTCACACACGCGCACATGCACACACACACACATACACACATAAAGATGTTCTACTCTCAAACAACAGGTTTCACACTGAAGAATGGCGGATTTCTATAACAACACCTCGCTGCACAAAGGTTACAACGCCTCCATCAACCACAACTGGGATGAAGAACTTGAGTTTACTGTGGTAACGTGCATCATCATCAGTATCGGCCTCCCACTGACCCTAGTGGCCATCTATGGACTTTACTCTCAGGTGAGAACTCAGTTCATGACTGAGGAAGAGTTGCATGACAAATTCATATGAGTGCAGTTTTCAGCAGAACAAGATAAAAACATGTCATCAGTTTCCAACCACTGTGTTTACTCTTCTCAATGTTTTCCTGCAGGTCAGAGACGGTCACGTGGCTCCGATCTACATCATCAACCTTCTCATTTCTGACATCATTCAGTTCTGCTGCATGATCGCTTATGTGGCAAAACCTCACAATTTCATCATCAAAGTAATCTTCAGTGTAATTCACACGTATGGTCTGACGGCCAGTGTTGGATTCATGATGTGTGTTTCCCTGGAAAGGTAGCTATCAGTCTACTCAGTGTGTGTGTAGCTTTCTCTGTCTGAACATTTTATGTTATTGTTACGCGTCCTTGGGTGTCTTGAAATGCGCTATATAAATCAAAACTATTATTATTATTATTTCATCATAATTCAGATGCTCCACAAACACGATGTGTGTGTCTGTGTATTACAGGTATTTGGTCATCGCCTGGCCGCTGTGGTACCGCTTCAGACGAAACATCAAGACCTCTGTTGTGGTCTGTGTCGTGGTCTGGATACTTCCTTTTATCCTTCTACCCGCCTTTCTTAGTTATGTCTCAATGTTTATCTTTGGTCTCTTCTTCCTCCTCCCCCTCCCTCTGTTCATCTTCTCCCTGTTTGGGACCATTAAAGCTCTGTCTGCAGCCATCAGTGTCCCTCCTGATGAAAAACGACAAATTGTGGCCATTTTGGTTTTGGTGCTACTTATTTACACACTGTTGTTCCTGCCCTTCAGCATTGGTATCCTTGCAGTAAAAGAAATGAGCCGCCATGTTACCTTGATATTTGTTGCTGTACTTTTGTTAAGGCTCAGTCCTCTTGCAGACTTGTTTCTCTATGTTTTCAGTAGGAAAGGAGCTGCAGACAAGTTCTTGGCCTGTGTGTGTCATTGCAGGATGAACAGTGACACTGATATTAGCATGAATGATGTCAATTTATAGAAAATTGCTCCATGTAGACAGAGAAAGAAGGAAAGAGGAATGTCTCACTAAGCATATTCACTCTGCCATTATAACCACATGTATCATTTTTCCATCTTTATTTGTCTATTTTTCTGATTCTTAAACTTTTTTAACCCTAACCCTTGTAGTAAGTTCTTTCTACATTGTTTATGTAATAAACAAAACAACATTCAACTTGTTTATCTTTGTTCATTTTAAATTTGAGCACCTTTCCTCTCACTCATTTCTGACAATATTTCTCTCTGACAAATCCTACTTGTATTTTGTCATCAGGGCAGCTTTATTCTAACTACAATAAAAACAACAGAGGAAGACAAAGACACAGAGAAGCAAAGCAGCTACACTTTATTGCAAGTTTCTAGTTTTTAACATGAATGTGACTCCCAGCAATGATTTCACTAGAAAACTAAATCTGTCTTCCTCATGGTGAAGATGAGGCAGAGATCACATCATTAAGGACCTCCCTCATGACTTATCATGCTGTGTTGCTCAATTACACATTATTAGACTGTGTGGATTTAAATGAGAAACAACAGACTCTGCTAAAAGAAACTCTTCCAGGTTGTGATCCAGCAGCTTTCAAAGGTAAAGTTTCTGTTACATTATTTATCTCATTTTATTTATAACCTGATGAAAACAGTAAAGTTATTAACAGTAAAGTCTCTTCTGCTTTTAAGACCAGTGAACTGAGGTTTACAGCTTGAGTATCGTCACTGAACAATGTCAGGTCGACATTAGAAACTTGCTCTTCTCTCAAACAACAGGTTTCACACTGAAGAATTGAGGCAAGAGGCGACATAGACTATGACTGCAACTATGACTACAACACCATGAATATAGATAAGGTAGAAGCAGCACCCTCCCATGTGGTGTTGTGCATCATCATCAGTATCAGCCTGCCCCTAGTGGCCATCGATGGACTTTACTCTCTGGTGAGAACTCAAATTCATCAAGACCTCTGCTGTGGTCTCTGTCATGGTCTGGATCTCTCTTTTAGTATTTGGCCTTTTTACTGTTTCACGACTATTATTCCAGAATCATCACCTATGCACTTAATGTATTCTCCTCCTTCCCTTCCCTCTGTTCATATTCTTCCTGTTTGGGACCATTAAAGTCTGCAGCCATCAGTGTCCCTCCTGATGAAAAACGACGAATTGTGGCCATTTTGGTTTTGTTACTACTTATTTACACACTGTTGTTCCTGCCCAGCATCATGTTGGTCCATTTTTGGTCAGGTATAACAGGGTCTCTCTTTTCTTTTCATAAAGCTCAGTCCTCTTGCAGATGTATTTCTGTGTGTTTTATTAAAGGGACAGTATGTAGCTTATTTGGCTTTTTATTAGCAAAAATCAAATATTGCTTTCACAAAGTCGAATCATAACCGCATACAAATGAAAGCCGTCTCATAGCTCAGAATAAATTGTTAACAAATACATAGGTGGTAGGTGCACCCACCGCAGGCTGTCATGTTGCATCGCCATCTTTGAATACAGTACGCAACATGGCTCAAGCGCACTATTGAGTGTCTGTGCTTGTGCCCCCGGAGGATGATCGACGTAGTTGTTTTTGTTTTTTTCTGCCGTTACAAAACACTCAGGGTGCTAGTTAGCATTAGCAGCTAGGCTACATCTTACAATGTTGAACTTTTTTCCTTTTTTTGGCAACTCCGTAGTTACAGCTGATCATACCGTACCGTATCTAGTATATCCGAGTACGTTGTCCTCTGATCACTGCGTAACTGGCACATCCTGTAAGTCCTCCTGTGTAACTTTTTGCAGTGAAATATGACTGAAGGCACGAGTGGAAGTCTGCATGTGTGTAAAAAAAAAAAAAAGATTAAAAACAGAAAGTAATTGGTCAGAGATATTGTTAGCAGTTAGCGGTTAGTTTGCTAACGTGTTTGTCCTCGGCGGCCACCGTCACTTTGCAGACGTGAGGGATGAGTGAGTGAGCGCTGCAATCTAGAATCTGAACGCTGGATGTCACGGTTTAGCCCCAATAGCCTACTACATACTGAGGCTTTAAAGGACTTTCTTTTCTCTTTTTTTTCTTTCTTTTTTTTTTTTTTACTAAAAACGACCTCAGCAGTATGAAGAGAAAAAACACCCCTGTTCACTTCCTGAAATTCAGAAGACGACGACGAAGAAGAAGCAGAAATTAGATTACCTTCATGATAAAGAAAATTGTTGCATTACACAAGACCAGATTGATCCAGACAACAAGGGAAATATCCAGGTCGTTTTCCAATTTTCAAAGGTAAATTTGTGTCACATTATTTCTTACAATCTATTTATAACCTCATTCATGAAAACTGTAAAAATTATTGATGACCACTGACTGTGGGTGGAAAGTAATCGAAGGTTAGTGTCAGTATCTTCTCTCTTGCTTGATTTTTGCGTTAAAATACTGGATTAATAAGTGTGCATGTGTGTGTGTGTGTGTGTGTGTATTCATGACCTCTTTTCTTACTTACTAGTCCACCACTTACAAAAAACTACTACTCATACTTTTTGCATAATATTTTTCAAAGCCAAACACACTTTGTTCAGAACAGCTAAAAATCAAATTTAAATCAAATCAATCAAAGAGCGACAAATTAAAGTTGTGAATCTACAGAAAATGACATATTAAAATATTGACAATGAAAAAAAAAAAATATATATATATATACAGGTATATACATATGGGTGTGTGTGTGTGTGTGTACAGTGTTGGGGCCTTGTTAGGTAATCAGTGCTAGGCTGAAACAATACAATACAATATTAATATTTATCATATTATCAAAATATGTGTGTGTGTGTGCGCGTGTGCCCGTGTGTGTGTGCGTATATGGCCCTTACTAAAAAATGTAACAAGATGACAGTAAACAGGAAGGAAACTGGGGCGATGTTTAGCTCAGTTGAGGCTATAGTCCTCACTGCAGGCGACCCCGGTTCGAATCCCGCGCTGAGCGATCCAATCCTGCATGTCATTCCACCCCACCCCCCTCTCTGCCTCCCATTTCCTGTCTCTCTCTCAACTGTCCTGTCCATTAAAGGCCAAAAAGGCCCCAAAAAATATACTTAATAAAAATAAAAAAACAGGAAGGAAACTCAGTGGTAAC
Source organism: Trachurus japonicus (assembly GCF_045865225.1). NCBI lineage: Eukaryota > Metazoa > Chordata > Actinopteri > Carangiformes > Carangidae > Trachurus > Trachurus japonicus. The sequence goes on along the minus strand of NC_140921.1, from coordinate 8,322,386 downwards.
AGCGGAAGAGTAAGTAAAGTAGAAATAAACCTTTATTCATGTAGCACCTCTGACAGATGAAAAACGATCACAAAGTTCTTCACATAAATGTATAAAACTTAAAATGAAGCAATGATGTAAATAAAGATCCATTAAATAAAATAAAGAAAGGGCCTGACTGAATACTAATGTTTCCAGATGTTTCCTGAAGCCATCACAGGATGGATCACAGACACATGAGGAGAGAGCTCCATTTGGAAGCCATGACTTGAAAAGTCGCCACAGGTCTTGTTGTAGGTTTGAGGGATGACCTCACAATTTTAATCAATAGTCTGTAGGGCCAGATTCACCGCACACACACACACATCAATATATGTATATGTATATAATAAAAGTCTTGGGGCCCTAGTTTCGTCGACCGAGCGAAGTCTAAGTGCAGCGCAGCTTCGCCACGCCAACGGGGTGTGGCCCAGGTCCATTTCGCAAGTTTGCTGGGCCGCGCAGTCAGACTTAGACCAGCGCAACCCCTCCCCTCGTCCCTCCCACCGGCGCAAACGGTGAAGAGGGAGGAGAGAGGGCGGGAGGGAGACAGGAGGAGGAGAGAAAGGCGTGGAGTGGGTTTGACACAGCCGAGTCAGATCTTCACCAATCAAAGGAGCTCCTCTCCTCTTAACTGCGCGGCGGGCGATGCGCGCTGCAAGTTTGTCATTTTATACTTGGACATGGACGGAGGAGACAGCGACGCCAGAGGCCGAACCTCTCCCAGGAGGAAACAGCTGTTTTGGTCCGGAGGACCGAGCTCAGAGTGACCAATAATGAGTTTACTAATTGTTACGCCCGGCTCTGAGGCCGCAACAACACAAAGGGCAAGGCAGCGCGATGGATCAAAATACAATGTAATTTATTGAGTTGACAACAAAGGAAATGTGCGATGGGGTGTGGGAGTGAGCGTCAGTGGTGTGTGCAGGTGTTTGAGTGGTATGCAGTATGTATGGTGCATGTTGTCAGGTGCAGAACATAACAAAAGAGGTGCAGCAGGTTGAAGGTCTCGGGATGAGTTAGAGAGTGAGGCAGCCCACGGCAGGGGTTTATATCAGCCAGCCAATCAGGGAACCATGCACAGACGCTTCCAGCCGGTCCGCAATCAGCAGCCTGTAAACACACCCACACAGCAGACACACCCACGCAAACACACACAGACAGGACACAGCCATAGGCTGGGGCCGTAACACCCCCCCCCACAAAGACAGGGTCCCACACGGAACCCTGGTAGCCCAAAAGGCCCAAGGGAAAGGGACACAGAAGCAGACGGCACCTGAAACACATAAAACAGAAACCAACATGAGTACACAGCAAACAGGCTAATCACATGGAGCCCTTGACAAGGCGTCAGCCACCAGGTTATCACAGCCCTTGATATGGCGGATCTCAAGGCAAAAGGACTGCAACAACAAGGCCCAACGAATCAAGCGCTGGTTTGGACACTGTAAAGAATTTAGAAACGTCAAAGGGTTATGATCAGTAAACACAACAACAGGCCCAGAGCTAACATAGACACTGAAATGCTGCAAAGCCAAAACCAAAGCCAGTGTTTCTTTTTCGATAACAGAATAATTCAACTGATGCTTGTTAAACTTCCGAGAAAAAAAACAAACAGGCCTATCCACTTCCAAGTCATCAGGTTGCATTAACACCGCTCCTGCCCCCACATAACTGGCATCTACCTCCACTTTAAAGGGCCTGTCCCATCGAGGAGCAGCCAAAACCGGAGCATTACAAATCAGGGACTTCACATTCTCAAACGCAGACTGACACGCAGGAGACCACTCAAACTTGACTTTACCCTTCAACAAGTTAGTAAGAGGCGCCACAACAGTTGAAAAGTTCCTACAAAAACAACGATAATACCCAACGAGCCCCAAGAACCTCATCAGTTCTTTCTTGGTTGTAGGAGGAACATAGTTATCAATAGCATGCACCTTTGCTCGCACAGGACAGACTCTCCCTTGACCTACCACACGACCGAGATAGGTAACTGTAGCCTTCGCAAAGTCACATTTGGCCAGATTTACAGTTAAATGTGCGTGAGCCAAGCGGTCAAACAACTTCCCAATGCGGTCAAGGTGAACGTCCCATTCATCCGAATAAACCACGACATCGTCCAAATACACCGAACAACCCTCCAGACCACTTACAACCCCGTTCATGAGGCGTTGGAAGGTCGCCGGTGCATTTCGCAACCCAAAAGGCATTACCGAATAAGAATACAAACCCGTGGGTGTCACAAACGAGGCAATGTCTTTCGCTCTCTTCGACAATGGCACCTGCCAATACCCCTTGAGCAAATCAAATTTGCTCACAAATTTAGCTGACCCAACCTGGTCGACACAATCCTCCACACGGGGGAGGGGGAAACAATCTGGTTTTGTAACACTATTCACTTTACGAAAATCAGAACAAAATCTGGGCGTGTTATCTGATTTCGGAACAAGCAAGCAAGGTGAAGCCCAGGGGGAGCAAGATGGCTCCGCTATGTCATTCTCCAACATATACTTCACCTCGGCATCAAGAAACTTGCGCTTCTCTGGATGAACACGGTAAAACTTCTGCTTAATGGGCTTAGAATCTCCCACATCAATGTCATGTTCGATCAAATGTGTGCGTGTAGGTGTATCACTGAACAAACATGCATAACTCTTTATCAGACTGACCAACTGTGCGCGTTTAGAAACCTCTAAATGACCAAACAAACCATCTAAATTCTGCAAAATCTCAGAATTCTTGAGCCGACCATAGAGTACAGCATCATCAGGGCCTGGGACGCCGTCCCCTCCCTGCTCTGCCACCACAGGGGATGAAGAAGCAGACACACAGGCAGGATGGACATCCGACGGCTGCACCACCTCACTGGCCTCCTGCACACGAACACAGTAGGGTTTCAACAAATTCACATGACACAGTTGAGTAGAAGACCTACGATCTGGAGTAGCAACCAAGTAATTCAGGTCAGACAACTTCTTTACCACAGAGTAAGGACCAAAAAACTTAGCTTGAAAAGGGGAAGTTACAATGGGCAACAGAGCCAAGACCTGATCCCCTGGGAGAAAAACACGGTTCTCAACCCCACGGTCATAATGTTTTTTCATTTTGCTCTGCGCACCCTCCAATCTACTCTTAGCTACTTCCTGAGCCCTGTACAACCTGTAGCGAAAACCATACACATACTCCAGAAGATTCTGAGGAGGCTCCTCCTCCTTCCAATTGTCACGCAAGAGGGCCAAAGGGCCCCGAACAGTATGACCAAACACAAGGTCGTTGGGACTAAACCCTATGCTCTCTTGAACGACTTCCCTAGCGGCCAACAACAGCCATGGTAAACCCTCTTCCCAATCACTTGACATTTCAACACAATACGCACGCAACATTGACTTCAGAGTCTGGTGAAATCTCTCCAGAACGCCTTGACTTTGCGCGTGGTAGGCAGAGGCCTGATTATGCTTGATCCGCAACAATTTCAGGACCTGGGAAAACAGATGAGAAGAAAAATTAGACCCCTGGTCGGACTGAATGACTCTGGGAACACCAAAAACTGACATAAACTGCGACAACGCACGCACCACAGACCTGGCCGTGATCGTGCGCAGCGGGTAAGCCGCTGGATACCTTGTGCTCTGGCACATCACTGTGAGTAAATAACAAACTCCTGACCTCGAAGGTGGCAAGGGCCCCACACAATCAATGACAAGGTGCTCAAATGGCTGACTCAAAGCACGTACTGGGACCAAAGGAACAGGCTTGAGGGTCTGATTAGGCTTACTGGTGACCTGACACACATGACATGATTTTATATAGGCCGACACATCCCTCTTCAACCGGGGCCAGAAGAAATACCTCAGGATGCGGTCATATGTCTTCCTGACGCCCAAGTGACCACTCTCGTCATGGGAAATCTGCAACACCAAGCTGCGAAACTTAGAGGGAACAACAACTTGCAATACAGGATCCCCAACAAAGGTTTCCCACTGCGGCACCCATTTTCTCATCAACACCCCATTAGCAACAAAATAGCACTGTGCATGATTTTCCACCTCACCAACAGGGCAAACCAACTCCAGCAACGCCTTGAGGGAGGGATCCGTCTGCTGCTGCTCCACCAACTCACTGCAAGAGACAGACCAAGGGACATCAGGACATGTTACATCATTCTGTAGTGAACCGTCAGCCTCTGCTGCGGAACTCTCATCCTCTTGCGCGCGCGCCATGGCACGCGTCACAGCGCATGCAGTAAATACATCAGGGAACTCCCTCTCGTTCTTATCAGGGTCACTGCTCACGAGGGGCACCGGAACCACAATAGGAGGGGGCACATCAGCCCACACTCTACTACCGCATATATCATTACCCAAAATCACCTCGATTCCATCTAGAGGCAACGCCGGCCGCACACCAACCACCACTTCACCCTGAAACAGATCACAAGACAACATCATTTTGTGCTGAGGCACACGCAAAACTTTCAATCCCATCCCAAGCACAGGGATAAACGACCCAGTGTAGGTCGCATCTGAAAACGGTAAGACTGATGTCAAAATGAAAGAATCAAAAGCGGCAGTATCTCGCAATATCTTCACGCGCACACACTCGTCCCCACCTACCAGAGAAACAACACCTTCACTGATAAAAGGCTCAAAAGACTTGAGCCCCACACCGGCCACCTGAGGCCCCGCCTCACCATCTGCCGGTAACCCCTCCAAGACCGGCGCAACAAGCATTGCCGGCTTGGGGGAAAAACTGGACTCCGTATGTTTAGGCCTGGACTTTAACGCATAACAATCACGCCTCCAATGGCCCCGCTTGTGACAGAAACTACACACTTTATCAGACTCACGTGCACCACGATCGTTCCTCTGCTGCTCGGCTGGTCTTACATGTCGGCCAGACCACGAACTGCCGCCGGACGAAGTGTCCCTGAACCCGCCACCGCGAGCCACAGGAGCACCCCCCCCGTGCGTCAGCACATAGTCATCGGCCAAGGCAGCGGCCTCGGCTGCCGTCTTAACCTTGCGCTCACTGATGTAAGTCGCAATGCGCTCCGACACCGAGCTCTTAAACTGCTCCAAAATAGCCAGCTCTCGCAGATCATCAAACGATTCCACTTCCGCAGCAACACACCAGCGATCAAAATGAGTGGACAAGTCACGTACAAATTCCATGTGTGACTTCTCACCTCTCCTCCACGTCCTAAACCGCTGGCGGTACGCCTCAGGAACCAGCTCAAACGCCTTCAGAATAGCTGACTTTACCAGTGCGTAGCTCCCACACTCAATGCTACTCAAGGACGAATACGCCTCCTGGGCCCTGCCGGTTATCACACACTGCAACAACAACGTGCGCGTGGCCTCAGACCACCCCCGTGCATCCCCCAGACGCTCAAACATGAGAAAAAACGTCTCCGGATCACGTTCATTAAATTTAGGCACAAGTTTCAAATCACTCAAATCATTACCTGTACCAGTCCTTACCGGACTCCCCCCAAACACAGAGGATCCACCAGGTAACACATCAGCCGCGGCTGCTCTTCCCTCACGAACCAACTGCAGCTGCTGCCTCTGCAGCTCCAGCTTCGCAAACTCAGTCTCCTGCTTCATCTTCTCCACAGACAATTCCCTGTCTGCTTTCTCTGCCTCTAACTTCAGACGCAGCTCCAGCAACTCCTTCTGCTGCTCGAAAGACAACGCAGGACCAACACCAGGACCAGCCACAAGCGGAAACGAGTCCTCACACACAGAAGCACTGGCTCCCTTCTCTGCGTCCAAAATCCCCATTTTACACAACTCCACCTTTAAATTGGCCCGAACGCCCTCTTTTACGCGTCTGTCCCCAACATCGACCTTGTAAAAGTCAGCCAATTTAACCAACTGCTCCCTTGAGCACTCGTCCAGCAACTGCTCAGACGGCCTCGCTACAAACGCCTTCACCAACTCATCCATCGAGAGGGAAAAAAAAAAAACACACGGAGAAAAAATTAAGTGTCGGACTCACCTGTGCGCTTCACGGCCTTCAGCCTCAAGTCGGAGTTCCTCCGCTAGCTATCTGCCTAACCAGACTCTTACTACCTAACTCCCCCCTAGTCTTCATGGGGCGTAGCGGCGGGTATTTACGCACCTAGCGCCCGCTGGCACGCAAGCAGCACCCAGTAAACTGGCCACCGCCCCGTAACCACGAGCAGTGCTCCCGAGCAAATTAAGGGAAAAGGGAAAGGGAAGCTCTCAACCACCGTACCCCAACACTAACAACCCCCCACGACGAATCCCAAAGGGGAGACGCCGCTATACCTACCAGGAAAAACTCCGACAAAACAATGCACACACACCTTGTCCAACACTCACCTTTCTCCGCTTCCACCATGACCCATCTCGCACGCATGAATGAATGAATCAGCTGTCGAACAAACACACCTGCTCCCGACGCACACACCGCATGCGCGGCAACACAACCAACACCATATATGGACAAATACGTCACGCCTCACCTCGGGAATCCCCCTCAGGGAACAGGGAACCCCTATCTGACGTCACTCAAGAACTACTAACCATATCGCACCATCGCCACGCGCCGCCAATTACCCACACAGCAGTATCCAACTGCTGCGCTCACACAGACGTCCCTGGCGAAATACATACCCACCAGGCAACCAATCCACTAGACGCCCAGCAGGTTCAAAAGGACGGACGAGCTCCCAACTTGTTACGCCCGGCTCTGAGGCCGCAACAACACAAAGGGCAAGGCAGCGCGATGGATCAAAATACAATGTAATTTATTGAGTTGACAACAAAGGAAATGTGCGATGGGGTGTGGGAGTGAGCGTCAGTGGTGTGTGCAGGTGTTTGAGTGGTATGCAGTATGTATGGTGCATGTTGTCAGGTGCAGAACATAACAAAAGAGGTGCAGCAGGTTGAAGGTCTCGGGATGAGTTAGAGAGTGAGGCAGCCCACGGCAGGGGTTTATATCAGCCAGCCAATCAGGGAACCATGCACAGACGCTTCCAGCCGGTCCGCAATCAGCAGCCTGTAAACACACCCACACAGCAGACACACCCACGCAAACACACACAGACAGGACACAGCCATAGGCTGGGGCCGTAACATAATATACTTAACCAGGATTGATCTGATACACTGAGAACCCCTACCCAATCTAAGAAACAACTAATACACTAATAAAGAAACTCACATTTATTCAAACCCTATGTAAGCAAGATGACAGGTGTACACTAATCACAACATAAACAAAGACCATGTGGATTAAATCAGCGTAAAGGACGCGCGCTCTCTCTCCCTCCCTCTCTCTCTCTCTCTCTCTCTCTCTCTCTCTCTCTCTCTGTCCTCCTCTCTCTCTCTCTCTCTGTCCGGCTCTTTTTTTCTCTGTGATAGAGATGCTGAGTATACTGTAGTAGGCTATATACTGACTATCTGATACCGAGGCTGTTGTGGTGGACTAAGAGAGATGAAGATTTGTGTTTTGTTTTTCATTACGGCTGCGTGATGCGGTCGCTCTCCGCTAATGAATTAATAAGTAAATAAATAAATAAAGCGATCATCACAAGGGCAGAGTGGTATCTCAACACGGCAGCGACATGCAGTCATCCACCCTCAGTCCTGCTTTTGGGACATCCACAGCTGCTTTTCAGTGCCAGTTCGTCCCTGCTGTGTTAATTCAGGTGGAGTTTCCATTGCGCGTGCCACAGCCTTTGATCTCTGCTTTGATCTGACGTCAGATGTGACGGGACAATCTATATAGATATAAATTCACGTGTTGATTCCGTTAGTTGCATTAAATAGTGGTTATTGTGGATATTTATTGCATTGAAATGTGTCTGGAACTGTGGAGATCTGCCTGTGAGGTCTTGGTGACGTGTGTGCACTGCAGGTCAGTCAGCCAAACTTCCACTGCACCTGCTGCGCTTCGCTCTGCGCTGAGATTAGACCTGGTTGGAGGTGGCGAGCTTTCAGCGCAACCTCGGCGGGACATTTTCGCACAAAACTTGCACTGCACCAAGCTGAATCTGTGACGCCTCCCCCTGCTGCGCGGCCACGCCTATCTCAGCGCAGCGCGATCTGCCAATCTTCCAATCTGACTTTGCGCTAGGCTGCGCTGGTCGAAACTTGCATTAGACCGGCTGCGCTACCTTGCGCCACCTGCGCTGCGCCAGCAAACTAGGGCCCTTGATGTCTAATTAAGAGGATGAGTGGGTTATTGATATTATCATTAATAACAAAAGAAAGTAACAAAGAGACATAACCTACAGAAACATTCACAAACAAGAAGCCTGACATACTTTTTCCCCTCAAGCAGCACACTGTGTGGTTAGCTGGGGGCTATAACTCAATTTATAGGCTACAGGTGTCGCAGTCACACACGTGCACATGCACACGCACACACACACACACACAATGTGCACGAATACCACTGCAAAAACTATTCACTAGGTCACCAGTTGTACACCAGCAGAAATTGCAATAAGCAATTATTCTCATGAGGTCAGGTGGATCATGTGACCAAGGTCAGGTCCTCATTTATCTAAAATTATTATTATTATTTGTCAAATGTTTTTCTTGAAGGGCCAGAGGGAGGCCTTCACACACACACACACACACACACACACAAAAAGAGGCAGCGACAAAGGGGAAGATGCTCCAGCACCCACCGCTCCCTCCTCTGTACGTGCTTCAGGATTATCACTGAATGATGTGAGGTCTACATTAAAATGCATGCTCTTCTCTCTAACAACAGATTTTATACAGTAGGAAGATGGAATATTTCTACATCAACAGCACCTCAGTGGACAAAAGTTACAAAAACAGCAACATCGAGTCCAATGATGAAACTGACATCAGCAACATTATGAAACTTGTATTCATCAGGGACGTGGTGTTGTGCATCATCATCAGTATCGGCCTGCCACTGACCCTAGTGGCCATCTATCAACTTTACTCTCTGGTGAGAACTCAGTTCATGACTGAGGAAGAGTTTGATGACAAATTCATATGAGTGCAGTTTTCAGCAGAACAAGATAAAAACATGTCATCAGCTCACAACATGTTTCCAACCACTGTGTTTACTCTTCTCAATGTTTTCCTGCAGGTCAGAAAGGATCACGTGGCTCCGATCTACATCATCAACCTTCTCATTTCTGACCTCATTCAACTCTGCTGCATGATCGTTTATGTGGCAAAACCTGAGAATTTGATCATCGAAGAAATCCTTAATTTTACATACATTTATGGTCTGATGGCCAGCATTTGCATCATGGTGTGTGTTTCCCTGGAAAGGTAGCTATCAGTCTACTCAGTGTGTGTGTAAATTTTCTCTGTCTGATCATTTCATTTCATCATAATTCAGATGCTCCACAAAGACGATCTGTGTGTCTGTGTATTACAGGTATTTGGTCGTCGCCTGGCCGCTGTGGTACCGCTTCAGACGAAACATCAAGACCTCTGTCATGATCTGTGTTGTGGTCTGGATCCTTCTTTTAATCATTGGCCTTTTTTTCCATTTCATGACCAGTTATTATTTCAGGCGAATCATCTATGCACTCATTTTCCTCCTTCCCCTCCCTCTGTTCATATTCTTCCTGTCTGGGACCATTAAAGCTCTGTCTGCAGCCATCAGTGTCCCTCCTGATGAAAAACGACGAATTGTGGCCATTTTGGTTTTGGTGCTACTTATTTACACACTGTTGTTCCTGCCCAGCATCGTTTGGTTCCTTGCAGGAGAAGAAAGAAGTGATGATATCTTCTGGTTTGTCTCTGACCTTTTGCTAAAATTCAGTCCTCTTACAGACTTGTTTCTGTATTTTTTCAGTAGGAAAGGAGCTGTGGACAAGTTGTTGGCTTTGGTCTGTCGTTGCAGGATGAACATTGAAAGTGACATCAGCAGAACAACAGGATGAATGATAACACAATTATTGTTAAAAAATATTGTTAGAAACAAGAACAGATAGAAAATGGAAGAGGAAATGTAAGCAAATGAGACAAGACAGAGACTGATGCTTCTGACGTTTCAACAAGACGTTTAATTGTGGCTTCACCTGCTGTGCTGCACTGTGACAGCTTCAAGAAATAGCTATAAAGCTATATCTTTTTCTTTTTTCTGCATGTTTAACTTTCTCCTGTTTATAAATAATGTCTAACCAATTGTTGTAAGTTCTTTCTACATTATTTCTTATGAACATACTGTTTGATAATGTTTATTCATTGTAAATTTGAACACGTTTAGCTCTTTACCCACAACTTTCTGATAACATTCCTCTCACTTGAAGGTTGTCATTATTAAAAATCTGCTTTAGTATAGATTTGTGGAATTAAATTAATGCATATTTTCACTATAAGTATATAGGAAAACATGGTTTATATTAAAAATGACATTTGTCAGTGTAAAAACAACACAACAGCAGAGATAAGATGAAGCAGAGATTAGATGAAGAACCTCCTTCGTGCCATATATTGCAGAGTTACTGCATAGATGTGACCAGACTGACAAGAAATTGGCAAAATAAACATCCAGGTTATTTTCCACCAGCTTTCAAAGGTAAAATTTCTGCTGCATTATTTCTCTCAATCTGTGTCTAACATCATTCAGAAAAACTGTAAAGATATTTATACATGACAAAGGACCTGGACTGTTTTTTATGTTTTTCCTCTCTCTTGCCTTATGTTTTTGAGATGTGGGCTAAAATGCAGTTGTTGTTTTTTTAAATTTACACTGTACTGCAGTTGTACTGTGTGGAACATCGGTAGGAAATCAATGTTTAACTATCGTAATATTGATTCTAAACATTTGTATTAAATTACTTTATTACAGTTATCATGGGGGGATATCCTGAACCAGTGAAAGTACAGCCAATATAGACACAGCCTCAAATTTTACTGTATACTTTTGACTAATGATTCACTTTAAATTCAAAATTATCATTTCAGTAGTGCGTAATATTCACAATTTTTAAACATAAAACACATCAGCAGACACTCAAGATTGAGTGGATTAGATTAAGATTAAGATGTCTGATTCAGAGCAGTCGCTGCAACTAACCAGACAGATTTTAACAAGATGGTGGTAAAGAGAGGAAACGACTCAAGATGGCGGAAGATTACGGTGGCCATGAGGGCTCAACACACTGCAGCATGCAAACACTCAAACTAAAGAGATAGAAAACAACATCATTAATTTGACAACACATGTGCTGAAGAACTCACAATACAACAGAGGTTTTTCTGGGGACACAAGTTTTTGCAGTTATCTGTTTTTGCAGTGCATGCATCGTCAGCTGTGAAGTTGTTTCCTGAATTGTAGTGTGTTTGTGTGCATGTGTTATTTTAAGCTGCAGTATATTGAGCTCTCAGGGCCACCGTAGAAGACAGTTGCTGAGCCCACATGGCACAAGAAGGAGGGAGAATGTGAATTTCTTTGTTTGCGAAAAGAAAATTTTATTTCCACCATCTCGAATGAAGTGAATTCAAACATCTCTATTTGTGTGAGCAGCACTTCACAGCTTTAGCATCATCACTAAACAGTATGAAGTGAACATCAAGATGTTCTACTCTCGAACAACAGGTTTCACACTGAAGAATGGAAGATTTCTATAACAACATCTCGCTGCATGAAGGCTACAACAACAACATCAAGTATGACAATGAAAACAACACCATCACCCCCATCATAGATGAAGAAGTTCAGTTTATTGACGATGTAGTAACGTTCATCATCATCAGTATCGGCCTCCCACTGACCCTAGCGGCCATCTATGGACTTTACTCTCAGGTGAGAACTCAGTTAATGACTGAGGAGGAGTTTGATCAAATAAAAAAATACATTAAAATAAATCATATGAGTGCAGTTTGTTCAGCAGAACAAGATAAAAACATCACAACATGTTTCTAACCACTGTGTTTACTCTTCTCAATGTTTTCCTGCAGGTCAGAGACGGTCAGGTGGCTCCGATCTACATCATCAACCTTCTCATTTCTGACCTCATACAGCTCTGCTCCATGATCGTTTATGTGGCAAAACCTGAGAATTTCATCATCAAAGTAATCATCGGTGCAATTTACATGTATAGTCTGATGGCCAGTGTTGGATTCATGGTGTGCATCGCCCTGGAAAGGTAGCTATCAGTCTACTCAGTGTGTGTGTAACTTTTCTCTGTCTGAACATTTTATTTCATCATAACTCAGATGCTCCACAAAGACGATGTGTGTGTCTGTGTATTACAGGTATTTGGTCATCGCCTGGCCGCTGTGGTACCGCTTCAGAAGAAACATCAAGACCTCTGTTGTGGTCTGCGTTGTGGTCTGGATCCTTCCTCTTCTCCTTCTCCTTCTCCTTCTCCCACCCATCTTTATTAATTATGCCTTAACATTTATATTTGGTCTTTTCTTTTTCCTTCCCCTCCCTCTGTTCATATTCTTCCTGTTTAGGACCATTAAAGCTCTGTCTGCAGCCATCAGTGTCCCTCCTGATGAAAAACGACGAATTGTGGCCATTTTGGTTTTGGTGCTACTTATTTACACACTGTTGTTCCTGCCCATCAGCATTAGGTTCCTTGCAGGAAAAGAAATGTGTCATGTTACCTTCATATTTGTTGCTGAACTTTTGTTAAGGCTCAGTCCTCTTGCAGACTTGTTTCTGTATGTTTTCAGTAGGAAAGGAGCTACAGACAAGTTCTTGGCCTGTGTGTGTCATTGCAGGATGAACAGTGACACTGATATCAGCATGAATGATATCAACTTATAGGCAGTCGCTCCATGTTGACAGAGAAAGAAGGAAAGAGAAATGTCTCACTAAGCATATTCATTCTGCCATTATAACCACATCTATCACTTTTCCATCTTTATTTGTCTATTTTTCTGATTCTTAAACTCTTACAAAGTTATAAAGAGTTTCCAACTAGAACTGTAGTTTTTGTAGTAAGTTCTTTCTACATTGTTTATGTAATAAACAAAACAACATTCAGCTTGTTTGTCTTTGTTCATTTTAAATTTGAGCACCTTTCAGGGCAGCTTTATTCTAACTACAATAAACAGAAGACAAAGACACAGAGAAGCAAAGCAGCTACACTTTTCTAGTTTTTAACATAAATGTGACTCCCAGCAATGAATTCACTAGAAAACTACATCTGTCTTCCTCAGTGGTGAAGATTAGATGAGGCAGAGATCACATCATTAAAGGGATAGTAGCATTTTTTTAAAGTGGGGTTGTATGATCCACAAATAGCCCCTAAGTACTTTAATTGCAGTAGAAGACTCTCTGCACTCCTCCCGTTAGCAATGCCAGCCCATAGCCCTGCCCAGAGATTTACAACATACAGTGTTGTGAATGGACCCAAAGAAACGGCCTATTCTCGCGGCCTAAAAGAGATTTTACGTGAAAAAAAAATACACAATTCTGTTGTTCGCTATAATATAATTTTTTCCAGCCGCTCAAAGTGCAGGAAAAACGCAGTTTTTATTTGGACCTAACCAACTCACGTATCCCTCCGCCCAGGGTTAGCACCCGCCGATCAGCAGTTGGTTAGCTCCAAATAAAAACTGAGTTTTTCCTGCACTTTGAAGGGCTGGAAAAAATTATATTATAGCGAACAATGGAACTGTGTATTTTTTTTTCAGGTAAAACCTCTTTTAGGCCACAAAAATAGGCCGTTTCTTTGGGTCCATTCACAACACTGTATGTTGTAAATCTCTGGGCAGGGCTATGGGCTGGCGTTGCTAACGGGAGGAGTGCAGAGAGTCTTCTACTGCAATTAAAGTACTTAGGGGCTATTTGTAGATCATACAACCCCACTTTAAAAAAAATGCTACTATCCCTTTAAGGACCTCCCTCATGACTTATCATGCTGTGTTGCTCAATTACACATTATTAGACTGTGTGGATTTAAATGAGAAACAACAGACTCTGCTAAAAGAAATTCATCCAGGTTGTGATCCAGCAGCGTTCAAATGTAAAGTTTGTGTTACATCATTTATCTCATTTTATTTATAACCTGATGAAAACAGTAAAGTTATTAACAGTAAAGTCTCTTCTGCTTTAAAGACCAGTGAACTGAGGTTGACAGCATGAGTATCGTCACTGAACAATGTCAGGTCGACATTAGAAACTTGCTCTTATCTCAAACAACAGGTTTCACACTGAAGAATGGAGGCAAGAGGCAACATCGACTATGACTGCAACTATGACTACAACAGCACGAATATAGATAAGGTAGAAGCAGCACCCTCCCCTACATGTGGTGTTGTGCATCATCATCAGTATCAGCCTGCCCCTAGTGGCCATCCATGGACTTTACTCTCTGGTGAGAACTCAGTACATGACTGAGGAAGAGTTTCATGACAAATTCAAATTCATCAAGACCTCTGCTGTGGTCTCTGTCATGGTCTGAATCTTTCTTTTAGTATTTGGCCTTGTTTACTGTTTCACGACTATTATTCCAGAAACATCACCTATGCACTTACTGTATTTTCCTCCTCCCCCTCCCTCTGTTCATGTTCTTCCTGTCTGGGACCATTAAAGCTCTGTCTGCAGCCATCAGTGTCCCTCCTGATGAAAAACGACCGAATTGTGGCCATTTTGGTTTTGTTACTACTGATTTACACACTGTTGTTCCTGCCCAGCATCATGTTGGTCCATTTTTGGTCAGGTATAACAGGGACGTCTGGTAGCTCAGTCCTCTTGCAGATGTATGTCTGTGTGTTTTATTAAAGGGACAGTATGTAGCTTATTTGGCTTTTTATTAGCAAAAATCAAATATTGCTTTCACAAAGTCGAATCATAACCACATACAAATGAAAGCCGTCTCATAGCTCAGAAGAAATTGTTAACAAATACATAGGTGGTAGGTGCACCCACCACAGGCTGTCATGTTGCATCGCCATCTTTGAATACAGTGCGCAAAATTGGACAAACATGGCTCAAACGCACTACTGAGTGTCTGTGCTTGTGCCCCCGGAGGATGATCGACATAGTTGTTTTAGTTTTTTTCTGCCGTCACAAAACACTCAGGGTGTTAGTTAGCATTAGCAGCTAGGCTACATCTTACAATGTTGAACTGTTCTTATACAAAGTGCAGCCAAACACCAGACTGAAGAGAGAGGGACAGCAGAGGCTCTGACAGCTGTGGAGCTGCAGCTGAACCGGCAGGAGAGCACAGCGACCCACGTCCTTTTTTTTTTTTTTTTTTAGCAACGCCATAGTTACAGCTGATCATACCGTATCTATGTCCGAGCATGTTGTCCTCTGATCTTCCTTCATGGGACCGCACTGCGTAACTGGCACATCCTGTAAGTCCTCCTGTGTAACTTTTTGCAGTGAAATATGACTGAAGGCACGAGTGGAAGTCTGCACGTGTCCATCCATCCATCCATCCATTGTCCGCCGCATTATCCGAGTCCGGGTCGCGGGGGCAGCAGTCGGAGCAGGGATCCCCAGACTTCCCTCTCCCCGGACACTTCCTCCAGCTCTTCCGGGGGGACCCCAAGGCGTTCCCAGGCCAGCCGAGTGACGTAGTCACTCCAGCGTGTCCTGGGTCTTCCTCGGGGCCTCCTCCCGGTGGGACATGCCCGGAACACCTCACGAGGGAGGCGTCCAGGGGGCATCCTATACAGGTGCCCGAGCCACCTCAGCTGGCTCCTCTCGATGTGGAGGAGCAGCGGCTCTACTCCGAGCTCCTCCCGGGTGACAGAGCTCCTCACCCTATCTCTAAGGGAGCGCCCCGCCACCCTGCGGAGGAAACTCATTTCGGCCGCTTGTATCCGGGATCCCGTTCATTCGGTCATGACCCAGAGTTCATGACCATAGGTGAGGGTGGGAACGTAGATCGACCGGTAAATCGAGAGCTTTGCCTTTCGGCTCAGCTCCTTCTTCACCACGACGGACCGATACAATGACTGCATTACTGCGGCCGCCGCACCGATCCGCCTGTCGATCTCGCGCTCCGTTCTCCCCTCACTCGTGAACAAGACCCCAAGATACTTAAACTCCTCCACCTGAGGCAGGAATTCTCCCCCGACCTGGAGGGTGCAAGCCACCTTTTTCCGGTCGAGAACCATGGCCTCGGACTTAGAGGTGCTGATTCTCATCCCAGCTGCTTCACACTCGGCTGCAAACCGCCCCAGTGCATGCTGAAGGTCCTGGCTCGAGGGAGCCAACAAGACCACATCATCTGCAAAAAGCAGAGATGAAATCAAGTGGCTCCCGAACCGTACCCCCTCCGGCACTTGGCTGCGCCTAGAAATTCTGTCCATAAAAATAATGAACAGAACCGGTGACAAAGGGCAGCCCTGCCGGAGTCCAACACGCACCGGGAACAGGTCTGACTTACTGCCGGCAATGCGAACCAAGCTCCTGCTCCGGTCATACAGGGACCGTACAGCCCTCAGCAGAGGGCCTCCGACCCCATACTCTCGGAGCACCTCCCACAGGATGCCACGTGGGACACGGTCAAAAGCCTTCTCCAAGTCCACAAAACACATATGGACTGGTTGGGCAAACTCCCATGCACCCTCGAGCACCCTGCGGAGGGTGTAGAGCTGGTCCAGCGTTCCACGGCCAGGGCGAAAACCGCATTGTTCCTCCTGAATCCGAGGTTCGACTATCGGCCGAATTCTCCTCTCCAGCACCCTGGAATAGACTTTCCCCGGGAGGCTGAGGAGTGTGATTCCCCGGTAGTTGGAACACACCCTCCGGTCCCCCTTTTTGAAGAGAGGGACCACCACCCCGGTCTGCCAGTCCAGAGGCACTGTCCCCGACTGCCACGCGATGCTGCAGAGGCGTGTCAGCCACGACAGCCCCGCAACATCCAGAGACTTGAGGTACTCAGGGCGGATCTCATCCACCCCCGGTGCCTTGCCACTGAGGAGCTTCCGGACTACCTCAGTGACTTCAGCTTGGGTGATGAATGAATCAACCTCTGAATCCTCAGCCTCTGCTTCCTCGATGGAAGGCGTGTCAGTGGGATTGAGGAGATCCTCGAAGTATTCCTTCCACCGCCCGACGATGTCCCCAGTCGAGGTCAACAGCTCCCCTCCTCCACTGTAAACAGTGTTGGCGGAGCACTGCTTCCCCCTCCTGAGGCGCCGGATGGTTTGCCAGAATTTCCTCGAGGCTGACCGGTAGTCCTCCTCCATGGCCTCCCCGAACTTTTCCCAGACCCGAGTTTTTGCTTCCGTGACCGCCCGGGCTGCAGTCCGCTTGGCCTGCCGGTACCCGTCAGCTGCCTCGGGGGTCCCCCGAGCTAGCCAGGCTCGGTAGGACTCCTTCTTCAGCTTGACGGCATCCCTTACTTCCGGTGTCCACCACCGGGTTCGGGGATTGCCGCCGCGACAGGCGCCGGAGACCTTACGGCCGCAGCTCCGGACGGCCGCGTCAACAATGGAAGTGGAGAACATGGTCCATTCGGACTCAATGTCTCCAGCCTCCCTCGGAATCCGGTCAAAGCTCTCCCGGAGGTGGGAGTTGAAGACCTCCCTGACAGGGGATTCTGCCAGACGTTCCCAGCAGACCCTCACGATACGCTTGGGTCTTCCAGGTCTGACCAGCTTCCTCCCCTGCCAGCGGATCCAACTCACCACCAGGTGGTGATCAGTTGACAGCTCAGCCCCTCTCTTCACCCGAGTGTCCAAGACACTCAGATGACACGACTACAAAGTCGATCATTGACCTCCGTCCTAGGGTGTCCTGGTGCCACGTGCACTGATGGACACCCTTATGCTCGAACATGGTGTTCGTTATGGACAGACTGTGGCTAGCACAGAAGTCCAATAACAAAACACCGCTCGGGTTCAGATCGGGGAGGCCGTTCCTCCCAATCACACCTCTCCAGGTAACACTGTCGCTGCCCACGTGAGCGTTGAAGTCCCCCAACAGAACGATGGAGTCCCCAGTTGGGGCACTTTCCAGCACCCCTCCCAGGGCCTCCAGGAAGGCCGGGTACTCTGCACTGCCGTTCGGCCCGTAGGCCGAAACGACAGTGAGAGACCTATCCCCGACCCGAAGGCGCAGGGAAGCGACCCTCTCGTTAAGTGGGGAGAACTCCAACACATGGCGGCTGAGCTGGGGAGCTATGAGCAAGCCCACACCAGCTCGCCGCCTCTCACCATGGGCAACTCCAGAGTGGAAGAGAGTCCAACCTCTCTCAAGGAGTTGGGTTCCAGAGCCCAGGCTGTGCGTGGAGGTGAGCCCGACTATCTCTAGTCGATACCTCTCAGCCTCCCGCACAAGCTCAGGCTCTTTCCCCCCCAGCGAGGTGACATTCCATGTCCCTAAAGCCAGAGTCGTCGTCCGGGGATTGGGTCGCCGGGGCCCCCGCCCACGGCTGCCACCCAAATCACACGGCACCTTCCCCTTATGAACCCTCCCGCGGGTGGTGGGCCTACGGGAGGGCGGGCCCACGTCGCTCGTTCGGGCTGCGCCCGGCCGGGTCCCGAGTCTGCACGTGTGTTAAAAAAAAAAAAAAAAAAAAAAAAAAAAGATTAAAAACCTTAAGTAATTGGTCAGAGATATTGTTAGCAGTTAGCGGTTAGTTTGCTAACGTGTTTGTCCTCGGCGGCCACCGTCACTTTGCAGACGGGAGAGGTGAGTGAGTGAGCGCTGCAATCTAGAATCTGAACGCTGGATGTCACGGTTTAGCCCCAATAGCCTAGCTACTACATACTGAGGCTTTAAAGGACTTTCTTTTCTCTTTTTTTTCTTTCTTTCTTTCTTTCTTTTTTTTTTTTTTACTAAAAATGACCTCAGCAGTATGAAGAGAAAAAACACCCCTGTTCACTTCCTGAAATGCAGAAGACGACGAAGAAGAAGAAGAAGAAATGAGATTACCTTCATGATAAAGCAAATTGTTGCATTACACGAGACCAGATTGATCCAGACAACAAGGGAAATATCCAGGTCG
The DNA here is from genome assembly GCF_045865225.1 of Trachurus japonicus. NCBI lineage: Eukaryota > Metazoa > Chordata > Actinopteri > Carangiformes > Carangidae > Trachurus > Trachurus japonicus. The sequence goes on along the minus strand of NC_140921.1, from coordinate 8,303,467 downwards.
TTCTCCAACTTTCAAAGGTAAAGTTTGTGTCATAGTATTTCTTACAATCTATTTATAACCTCATTCATGAAAACTGTTAAATTATTGATGACCACTGACTGCAGTCACACACACACACATCAATAGGCTATATGTATTTATATGTGTATATGTATTGAAAGTCTTGATGTCTAATTAAGAGGATGAGTGGGTTATTGATATTATCATTAGTAACAAAAGAAAGTAACTAAGAGACATAACCTACAGAAACATTCACAAACAAGAAGCCTGACATACTTTTCCCCCTCAATCAGCACACTGTGTGGTTAGCTGGGGGCTATAACTAGGCTACAGGTGTCGCAGTCACACACGCGCACATGCACACACACACACATACACACATAAAGATGTTCTACTCTCAAACAACAGGTTTCACACTGAAGAATGGAGGATTTCTATAACAACACCTCGCTGCACAAAGGTTACAACGCCTCCATCAACCACAACTGGGATGAAGAACTTGAGTTTACTGTGGTAACGTGCATCATCATCAGTATCGGCCTCCCACTGACCCTAGTGGCCATCTATGGACTTTACTCTCAGGTGAGAACTTAGTTCATGACTGAGGAAGAGTTGCATGACAAATTCATATGAGTGCAGTTTTCAGCAGAACAAGATAAAAACATGTCATCAGTTTCCAACCACTGTGTTTACTCTTCTCAATGTTTTCCTGCAGGTCAGAGACGGTCAGGTGGCTCCGATCTACATCATCAACCTTCTCATTTCTGACATCATTCAGTTCTGCTGCATGATCGCTTATGTGGCAAAACCTCACAATTTCATCATCAAAGTAATCTTCAGTGTAATTCACACGTATGGTCTGACGGCCAGTGTTGGATTCATGATGTGTGTTTCCCTGGAAAGGTAGCTATCAGTCTACTCAGTGTGTGTGTAGCTTTCTCTGTCTGAACATTTTATGTTATTGTTACGCGTCCTTGGGTGTCTTGAAATGCGCTATATAAATCAAAACTATTATTATTATTATTTCATCATAATTCAGATGCTCCACAAACACGATGTGTGTGTCTGTGTATTACAGGTATTTGGTCATCGCCTGGCCGCTGTGGTATCGCTTCAGACGAAACATCAAGACCTCTGTTGTGGTCTGTGTCGTGGTCTGGATCCTTCCTTTTATCCTTCTACCCGCCTTTCTTAGTTATGTCTCAATGTTTATCTTTGGTCTCTTCTTCCTCCTCCCCCTCCCTCTGTTCATCTTCTCCCTGTTTGGGACCATTAAAGCTCTGTCTGCAGCCATCAGTGTCCCTCCTGATGAAAAACGACAAATTGTGGCCATTTTGGTTTTGGTGCTACTTATTTACACACTGTTGTTCCTGCCCTTCAGCATTGGTATCCTTGCAGTAAAAGAAATGAGCCGCCATGTTACCTTGATATTTGTTGCTGTACTTTTGTTAAGGCTCAGTCCTCTTGCAGACTTGTTTCTCTATGTTTTCAGCAGGAAAGGAGCTGCAGACAAGTTCTTGGCCTGTGTGTGTCATTGCAGGATGAACAGTGACACTGATATTAGCATGAATGATGTCAATTTATAGAAAATTGCTCCATGTAGACAGAGAAAGAAGGAAAGAGGAATGTCTCACTAAGCATATTCACTCTGCCATTATAACCACATGTATCATTTTTCCATCTGTAGTAAGTAGTAAGTTCTTTCTACATTGTTTATGTAATAAACAAAACAACATTCATCTTGTTTATCTTTGTTCATTTTAAATTTGAGCACCTTTCCTCTCACTCCTTTCTGACAACATTTCTCTCAGACAAATCTTACTTGTATTTTGTCATCAGGGCAGCTTTATTCTAACTACAATAAAAAACAACAGTGGAAGACAAAGACACAGAGAAGCAAAGCAGCTACACTTTATTGCAAGTTTCTAGTTTTTAACATGAATGTGACTCCCAGCAATGAATTCACTAGAAACCACTGTCTTCCTCAGTGGTGAAGATTAGATGAGGCAGAGATCACATCATTAAGGACCTCCCTCATGACTTATCATGCTGTGTTGCTCAATTACACATTATTAGACTGTGTGGATTTAAATGAGAAACAGCAGACTCTGCTAAAAGAAACTCATCCAGGTTGTGATCCAGCAGCTTTCAAATGTAAAGTTTCTGTTACATCATTTATCTCATTTTATTTATAACCTGATGAAAACAGTAAAGTTATTAACAGTAAAGTCTCTTTTGCTTTAAAGACCAGTGAACTGAGGTTGACAGCTTGAGTATCGTCACTGAACAATATCAGGTCGAGATTAACTCATTGAGTGCCAGCCCTTTTATAAAATGGTCAGTGCCATGTGCCAGCGTTTCGGGGCATTTTGAGTAATATTTCAGGTATTTGGATGTCTTTTGGTGTGTCTTTTTGTTACGAAGACAGTTGGTATCCATTTACAACCGTTACATGGACGTGCACTGCTACGCCGAGACCCCCTGTAACTCAGAGAAGCCATGGAGGACTCTGAAACTTCTCCCAGCCCTTAGTCGACATGAGGGTGAGTAGATAATGTGTGAAATTTCAATTTCGGGTGAACTATCCCTTTAAGGAAATGAACCACAGACACGATTTTGGCCTCTGTGTGTGTTGTTGCAGGATGGACAGTTACAGTGATATTGTACGAGCAGATCAACAGCATGAATGTTCACAGGTTGTTAGGCAAAGACAGAAGAAAAAAAAACAGAGGAAGTAAAAGACAAACTGACCAATGAAGCAATAAATTCAGTTACCCTCCATGGCCTTCATTTAATCTTCTAATTTAACTGGATATTATCTGTTTTGTATTTTGTTCTGTTATGTCTTTATTCCATTGCGTTTACTTTTACTTTTCTGTTAAGCAAATTGAATGACCTTTCTGTATAAAATACTGTCGAAATAAATTTGATTTTCCTTTTCTAAATTGTCATTGTTGATTAAATGATTGGATTTCTTCAGACAATTAATCATTGTGCATAGATAACATAGTTGATCATCATTGACTCAAACCTAAATAGCTAAAAAAAAAAAAAAAAAAACACTCCTCCACTTCCTAAACACTTTCAATGAATCATCAATTTCGTAATGCTGCTAAATAAAGCAGAGCATAGTGAATCATTTCTCAAGAAAAATGGTGTAAGGTCATCACATTTGGTGAATGATTTTATTAACCATATAGCATAACATAACATACAAACATAAATTAGGAACAATATACAGTACTATACAAACAATTAGGAGCTTAAGGGTAAATATTAAAAAGGTGATGCTTCCTTGTTTAATTAATTTTTCATGCTTGTGATTGATTGCTCTTGCCTTTCAGCTGGAAGAGATTGAATAATATAAAAAATAATAAAATAAAATAAAAATGCCATCCTGCCAAAGGAATTGATTAATGCTCTACTTGTAGAGCCTGTTTTGAGAGATGATGCTTCAGAAAAGAGCAGAAAGTGGAGCTCTTGTCTCAGTGAAACTATCAGAGATTAGCAACTGTCCAGTACATTTATTATCTCCCCTTTTCAAGAGAGATAAGAAGATGTAGATATTCGATGACAAACCGCCTTCATGACACAAGTTGCAAATTGTTGCATTAGACAAGACCAGACTGACACAGACAAGAAAACAGTCAAGAGGAATATCCAGGTTGTTTTCCACCAGCTTTCAAAGGTAAAGTTTGTTTCACAATTTTTTTCTCAATCTATTTATAACCTCATTCATAAAAACTGTAAAGTTATTGATGGCTGTAGCGTAGCCAGGTAGGGGGCGGGTGGGGCGGGCGCCCCAGGCCCAGGTTCACCATAGGCCCACTGACAAGGGGGTTCTTGAGGACCGATTGCTAGAACCACAGCAAATCTGTTTGCTTTGCTACTGTCAATTGAACCCGTCGCAGTACCCCTTGCAGCCCCCCTCTTCTTCGCTCTTTTCCTCCGCGCGCTGTTTGTGTTTGTGTGCACTGTGCAGGCTCATACAGCACCGCAAAGCACTCGCCCTGCTCATCAAGCTAGAGTTGTAACGGGCCTACCCGCGGTCGTTGAAGTGCAGACCCGACACGGACCGATACACTGATTATTGGGCCGAGCCCGGCAAAAAAAAAGAAAAAAAAAGCAGAATAAGCCAGATGGCAGCCCAGCCCCGGCCCTGGCCTGACCTAGCCATTACGAACCCGGCTCGAACCAGCGCGTCGGGTTGGGCTGTTTATGCTCATTTAATTGACAGACACTATCATTTCGCTCTGTGCACGTCCTCACACATAGAGAGAGACTCATAGGAGCTCAGCTTCACGACTGAGACACGAATAGCGTATTTCCTCAAATAATAGCCGGCGTTATTCAATTAATAGCTGGGTCTCACGGACGTTCAGTCAGGGGAGGCATTTGAGGCAGTGCCTCACCTACTGTCAGGAATAATTAAATTATTTAGTTAATCTAAGGTTTAATTATTTTTTTATTTCAGATAACTTTACCACAGGTTTAAATGTGTCAGCATTTGGTGATTTTCTCTGTTTACCTCCGGTCAGAAACCACTGTACGGTGTGTGTGTGGCTGACGCTACGCTGCCTCATTGCGTAACTCTACTGAGTGTGAGCGGCACGTACATTCACGTTGCTTTCGTGAAGTGTAAACAAACAGACGCCCCCTCGGTTTTAGCGTCCAGCAGTTTAGCGGCTAATTCAACAGCAGTGATGGATAACTGTACCGGAGAGGCTCAACAACTTTTTTTTAAACTTCATTTGAGGAATAAACGGCAGCTTTCACCTGACGGGAGACCAACGGCTGAGCTACGGCAGCTAACAGCTAGCAGGTTTTACCTACTTTTCTCTCTCTCTCTCCCTCCCTCCCTCTCTTCTTTACACATGCACAGCCCAGGTTGTCTGTCATATCTGTTGTAAACCTTGTAATAATAGCTTGTTGAGTACAGTTAACACTATTGTTGCTTTGGTTTGAGTGTGGATTAATTGTTAACGGTTTGTTGTGTAATGTGAGCGGTGGTTCAATATCGCGATCCTGTTATTGATGAGTTGGATTTTAATAACAGCTGATAACTGTGTAGATGGCGTGGATTGTGATGAGAAGGTGTTGCACACATTTTAAGAGTTATCTGTGCAAAACCTGTTTGTTGTGACTTTCTTGCGTGATGAGCTGATTTGCTGACTGTGAAGACTGAGAGGAGGGGACAGCATTGCACTGTCGGACCTGGGTTTCTGCTCCGTGTCCGGAGACGGACTGCAGAGCAGCTGTGAACATGTTCTGATTGATGGGGAGTGAAGCGCTGCGCCGCAATGTGGTAACTTATTGTTGATTTCACGGGTCTATTGTCAGTCTCATGTAGACAGCTGATAGTCTGTGTATGAGTCGGCAAGAAGTTGAGCACATAGTGACAGTCTGTCATGTGCGCATTTACAGTGGCAGCTTTGGTCTGGAGCCCTGTGTAGACTACATTTGTATCGCGCATTCCTAATAGGCCCACTACAGGGTCTCGCCCCATCTGCATGAACCAGTCAGCTACGCCACTGATTGATGGCTATACTGACTGTAGGTGGACAGTAATCTACAGTTAGTGCCTTTTTCCTCTCTTTTACTTTTGATATCATTAACTTGATTTTTTGTGCTGGATGCTGGATTAATAAAAAATATATATACTTTAGTGTAGTTGTACTGTGTTGGGGCTTTGGTAGATAATCAATGCAAGGCTATCAGAAACTAATAGAATATTAATATACATATTGTATGAATATCCTATTAGTTTCTGATAGCCTTAGTAAAGTTATCATCAGGATCAACATCCTGAAACAGGAAAAAACCCAGTGTTGATAGTGTTGTTCTCTCTGATTGATAATTAATTTGATAATTATGATCCGAATCATCACATCATCACATATGTATTTATTTACATTTTTGTTGATGCCTGTGGATGTGAATGAATCAGTGTTGTTATAGTCGTGCTGCCTCTCTGTATTATAACAAATTCAATTACCTCCTCTGCCAATGACACTTGCTCATGGAAAAATAGAGTACATTTATTCTGCATCAACAGCATAAAGAACATGGACTATTCTACAATTATATTCAGTAATGAATTAGTTTTACAATCTCTTTTTAATTTCATTCAGTTATCAGGTGATCACAGTTTGGTTACCTATTTATGGGAAGTTTCTGCTCCATTATATTCAATATAAACACTCAAAGAAACTAATTCCTGCAAGCACCGGATGGTACGTCTAGGTAGGCAGAGCTCGGTGACTGCTTTCTTGTGACGTCACAAAGTCACAGCAAGTCTAGGTTTAAGGCTCAGTTTTTGAGTACAGGCTGTGTTTATTTCTCAATGGACTGAGGTTTTTAAAACATTTACAGTCTTAATATAGACAGTAGACCTGCTTTATCATTACATGTCCTAATTAATATTGATAATTTACTGTGAATAATATTTATTGAAGTAATTTTCTGAATCAGTATTATTTTTAAAGGAGGAGATTAAATTATTTTTTGTTGTTGGGCAGAAAACATGACCTGACTTAATGTTTTTAAACAGTCAAACTGCAACTAGAACATTTTATTTGATGTTAAATGGCCTTTTTAGGGAGGAATGGGAGGAGGGATGAGTGGAGGAGGAGGAATGGGAGGAGGAGAGATGATGTGTGTGTGATCACAAGGCCCGAACTCGAAAGATTTTAGGTTTGTGGGATGACCTCAGTTTTACTCACTAGACCCAAGTGCCTGATTCACCTCACAGCTTTAGTGTTATCGCCCAACGATGTGAGGTCTACATTAAAATACATGCTCTTCTCTCTAACAACACATTTTATAGGAAGATGGAAGATTCCTACATTAACAACTCCTTGGTGGACGAAAGCTACAATAACACCAACATCAAGTACAATCAAACCGACATCAATGTGAAAGCTCTCTTCATCGGGGATGTGGTAATGTGCATCATCATCAGTATCGGCCTGCCACTGACCCTAGTGGCCATCTATCAACTTTACTCTCTGGTGAGAACTCAGTTCATGACTGAGGAAGAGTTTGATGACAAATTCATGAGTGCAGTTTTCAGCAGAACAAGATAAAAACATGTCATCAGCTCACAACATGTTTCCAACCACTGTGTTTACTCTTCTCAATGTTTTCCTGCAGGTCAGAAACGGTCACGTGGCTCAGATCTACATCATCAACCTTCTCATTTCTGACCTCATTCAGTTCTGCTCCATGATCGTTGAGGTGGCAAAACCCGGCGATGACATCACTGTCTTAATAATCTTTAATTTTATTTACACGTTTAGTCTGATGGCCAGCGTTTGCTTCATGATGTGTGTGGCCCTGGAAAGGTATCTCTCAGTCTACTGTCAGTTTTGTTTCAACATTTTATTTCATCATAACTCAGATGCTCCATAAAGACGATGTGTGTGTCTGTGTATTACAGGTATTTGGTCATCGCCTGGCCGCTGCGGTACCGCTTCAGAAGACACATCAAGACCTCTGTCGTGGTCTCTGTCGTGGTCTGGATCCTTCTTCTTGTCTTTCATATTTGTTACTATTTTGCGATTAGTTCTGAATTCAGACAAATCACCATTGATATTATTTTCCTCCTTCCCCTCCCTCTGTTCATGTTCTCCCTGTTTGGGACCATTAAAGCTCTGTCTGCAGCCATCAGTGTCCCTCCTGATGAAAAACGCCGAATTGTGGCCATTTTGGTTTTGGTGCTTCTTATTTACACACTGTTGTTCCTGCCACTCATCATTTTTTTACTTGTAGAAGAAGAGAGGAATTTCATTTTCCTGTTTGTCGCTGAGCTTTTGATAAGGTTCAGTCCTCTTGCAGACTTGTTTCTGTATGTTTTCAGTAAGAAAGGAGCTGTAGACAGGTTTTTGGCCTGTGTGTGTGGTTGCAGGATGAATAGTGACAGAGATGTCAGCATGAATGATGTCAGGAATTGTGTCTTCTGTCATCCTTAATGGTGAAGATCAGATGAGGCAGAGATCACATGTTAGGCACCTCCCTCGTGACATATTGCTATATTGCATTGCTGCAAAATGCATAATCATTTATGATGCATAGCCTGCAAAGCTAGTTCAGGCAGACAATTCAAGCTGCGCCCATCCTGATCAGCTGTTCAGTCAGGGTTATTTAAACCCTCCAGTTTACCTGCTCATCCCTGGTTATGCTGCTGCTGCTGCTGCTGCTGCTGCTGCTGCTGCTGCTGCTGCTGCTGCTGCTGCTATTTTTCTGCTCTGCTCTGCTGTTGCTATATCTCGTTGCTGCTGCTGCTGCTGCCCACAAAGTTTTGCAAACCCACCACCTCTCTATGATCTGATCCCCTGCAGGGGGTCTGCTTCATTCCCTGTAATGTCTGGCAAAGCAAGTCATTCAGGGAACGAATAACTGAGACAGAGCCTGACACTAAACCTGCTGCATCCATGCTCTATGCTGTGTTTCAGCTTGCCATGCTTACACTCAATGAATTATTTGTTCTCATTTCAGAGTTTTCTGGCTGAACTATAAATCACTGCCTCCCTCTTCCTCAGTAGCAGAGATCACATCATCAGTAACCTCTTTAAAGACATATCAATACATTGCATTAAAGAGTATTATACTGTATGAATGCAGATCTATTTATATACTTTGATTATGAATTGGTTGAATTTTAATAATTTATTGTCGTTATTGTTTTCCCATTCTGTCCATCTAATGGGTTTTTTGTTAATCGTTATGTACAATTCAGTATTCCACAATTTGATGTTTGATGGGACTGAAATGGGTTCTTTCAGGACTTCCTTTATGGTTTTCCCGGTCTTTATTGTATTTTTTTATGATAAAGTTAGCTGATGTTGTTTTTTTTCATTTTTGTCAAAAAGTGTACATAATAAGTTACTGGGGCTTACCTGTGCATTTTAAAATTGAGCGCACGCTTGTTCAGGGAAATTTTGCTTATGTGATATATATATAGGAACTTTGAGTTGCTAAGTACTATTTTTTTTTAAGTTTGATAGGTTGAAACATGCCTGTTTCTTTTGTACTGTAAGTTTCATGTATTCATTCTTGAAGGTTTATCTTGCCATATAAATTTGGATATTTTTTCTGTCACAGTTTCTCTATGTCTTTCTCTGCCTACATGGAGCAACTACCTATACGTTGATATCATTCATGCTGATATCTCTGTCACTGTTCATCCTGCAATGACACACCTGTTGGTATGGAATCACTGATTGGGGGGGCGACACGTAGACGAACAGGCAGAAGCAGCACTATTAAGAGGCTAGGGGAAGCTTATAGCCTAAAATTGTCACAAAAAACCCAGAAATAAAATCATGTTTAGTCATGTTTGCAAAGACCGATAGGGGGAGCTCTAGTTGTGGTGCTTAGAGGCCTCAATTTTGAAGGTTCAGCATTTATAGCTCATAGCAAGAATGTCACTCTATTCACAAGAAAGCTATGTCTGTCTTCATTAGTGGTGAAGATTAGATGAGGCAGGACATCTACAACTCAATTGGCTACTCACTGAAAACATAAAACTTTTTTTTTTGTCTATTACTGTAAAAGTTCATGTATGTCATTATTACACTTTAGTTGGAAAAGCAAAGTTACTGTAATATTAGCTACTTAAATGTTACCCAAAATGCTTGGAGCTGCCAATTTGCAGGTTGTGTTCAGGGAACTATCAAATTCAAACTATCAATCTTTTTTTAACTTCAACAATATAAAGAGGAAAAAACATCTCTGTTAACTTCCTGTGAGGCGGAGATAAGAAGGAGTTATATTCGATGACAAACCACCTTCTTGACAGAAGTTTCAAACTGGTGCATAAGACAAGACCAGACGATAAAACAGTCAAGAAGAATTTCCAGGTTGTTTTCCACCAGTTTTCAGGTTTGTTTCACATTATTTCTCTTACAGTATCTATTTTTAACCTCATTCATCAAAACTGTAAAGTTATTGGCAACCACTGACTGTAGGTGGACGGTAATATACAGTTAGTGTCTTTTTTCCGCTCTCTTTCCTTTGATGTCATTAACTTAAACTTAGCTCGACTGTGTGTTTGTATGTGTGTTGGGATGACCTCACAGCTTTAGTATTATCACTGAATGATGTGAAGTCCAATTAATTACATTAACTCTTAAACAACAGTTTTTATAGGAAGATGGAAGATTCCTACATTAACAACACCTCAGTGGACAAAAGCAACAATAACAGCAACATCAAGTCAGACGGCAAAAGAAACATCACCGACATCATCAGGAACACTGTGAAAGCTTTATTCATCAGGGATGTGGTGTTGTGCATCATCATCAGTATCGGCCTCCCACTGACCCTAGTGGCCATCTATCAACTTTACTCTCAGGTGAGAACTCAGGTTGGTGGTTCGAATCCCGCTCTATCCCGGTTGCTGCCGTAGTGTCCTTGGGCAAGACATCTTACCCACCTTGCTCCTGATGGGTCGTGGTTCGCGCCTTGCATGGCAGCTTCCGCCATCAGTGTGTAAATGTGTGTGTGAATGGGTGAATGTGATGTACTGTAAAGCGCTTTGGGTATCATTCAGGTATAGTAAAAGCGCTAAATAAAATACAGACCATTTACCATTTACCATGACTGAGGAAGAGTTTGATGACAAATTCATATGAGTGCAGTTTTCAGCAGAATAAAATAAAAAAAACATGTCATCAGCTCACAACATGTTTCCAACCACTGTGTTTACTCTTCTCAATGTTTTCCTGCAGGTTAGAAAGGATCACGTGGCTCCGATCTACATCATCAACCTTCTCATTTCTGACCTCATTCAACTCTGCACCATGATTGTTGATTTGGCAGCCCCTGCGAATGACGTCATCACACAAACCTTACTTTCAATTTACATGTATAGTCTGATGGTCAGCGTTTCCTTCATGGTGTGCATCGCCCTGGAAAGGTAGCTATCAGTCTACTCAGTGCGTGTAGCTTTTCTCTGTCTGAACATTTTATTTCATCATAATTCAGATGCTCCACAAAGACGATGTGTGTGTCTGTGTATTACAGGTATTTGGTCATCGCCTGGCCGCTGTGGTACCGCTTCAGACGAACCATCAAGACCTCTGTTGTGGTCTGTGTCGTGGTCTGGGTTTTTCCTCTTCTATTTGTTCTACCCATCAGTCTTGGAGTTTATCCTGAGGCAATGGAAATCATCCTCGGTGTCTTCCTCCTCCTTCCCCTGCCTCTGTTCATATTCTTCCTGTTTGGGACCATTAAAGCTCTGTCTGCAGCCACCAGTGTCCCTCCTGATGAAAAACGCCGAATTGTGGCCACTTTGGTTTTAGTGCTACTTATTTACACACTTCTGTTTCTTCCTGCCATCATTTTGTTACTTGCAGAAGAAGGGAGGAATAATGATTCCTTCAGTAAACTGACTGTCACTTTAATAATGTTCAGTCCTCTTGCAGACTTGTTTCTCTATGTTTTCAGTAGGAAAGGAGCTGTAGACACGTTTTTGGCTTCTGTGTGTCGTTGCGGGATGAACAGTGACAGAGATCAGCATGAATGATAACATTGTTGTCCTCTGACATGATTCACAACATCACGTCTGACTATACAGTATATTCATTGAAAGCACAACGTTTTGTTTTCTCTTTTTGTCTATTAAAAGTCCATGTATAACTTTATTACACTTAAAGGGACAACAAGGAGTTTTGGAAAGCAAAGTGTTTTCACACTACATTTCCCTTGAGCCTCCGCGTGCACAGTGACATTTTTGGACCGGCACACGACAGACGTCTTGCCAAGAATGTTTTCATTCATCAAGAATGAAAGTTGGAAGTTCGAAGCCGATCAGATACCGTCGTAGTTCCGACCATAAACGCAATTCGGCTAACCCTAACCCATTAACAAGTGTGGGTAGCGGAGATTCATCCACATTAATATGAGACTTTTTTTTATAACCAAATACAAACTCCATGTTCTCCCTTTAAGTCACAAAAGCAAAGTTTATATAATTCTTATAGCTGAGATAATCTGCAGCATCACTCTACCATCTCATTTTTACATTTTTATTTTGTCTGACTTCTGCTTTTTTATTTATTTTTTTTACTTTTTCCCCATTTATAAAGAGTTTCAGACTAGAACTGTAGCTTTTGTTGTAAGTACTCTCAACATTATTTTTTAAAATAAACGAAACAGCATACAACTTGTTTCACTTTATTTTTTTGTAAATTTGAGCACCTTTGGAAACCTCCTCCTTCACCACTCCATATGACCATGTGACGAAGACCTCATCACTGCTAATGACATATAAATGGTGATCAGAAACCATATCATTGCCCTCTGTTATTATGGTGAGTGCACGTACTGCACTAGACACATTTTAAAAACATCACATATGAACCCCCCACAGTATCACAAAAAAAATGCACCACAAATTTCATATTACTTATTTTACCGGTGACATCATGGTCCTTCCTTCCTCTATGACAGGGTTCAAACAAGAGCAGCTGCAAAATGCTGCCTTATATGGTGAAAGCAGCTACATGCGCAGCTGGGTAAATGGTCAGCCATACCATGTCCCACTGAGGTGGAGGGGGATTTTGTCTTGGGGTTAATGTAATGTATGTTATGGTGTAACTGAGTGATGTATGTGATGGATTGTGTTTTTGTCCTGTCGTTATGGTGTTAATGTGGAAACGAACTGGGCAGTTGTGGAGGTCAGAAATATAATTTGATGTTCTAATTTGACTTTGGATTGTCTTGGAGAGGGGCTTAGCATTTATAAGGCTCTTGTCAACAAAGCTCTCGAGTGAGTATTGGTGAAAAATGGCCACACGTGGTGAATTAGTGATTAGGGTCCGGGCAGCTAAGCTGCCGGGACACTATTGTATTCCTAGGAATTCTTCTTCTTTCTTTCTTTCTTTCTTTCTTTCTTCTTCCAAGGAAGTCATACTTCCCATGGGCGAAAACTCACCAAACTTCACAGAAACATCCGACCCCATGCCAGATTCACTCAACTCCAAGGACATGTGCCCCCCCCTCCTAGGGGGGGCACAATAAGCGTTTAAATTTAAAAACTTTAAAAATTCCTACCAAACCAACAGTAGATGCTACAGTGTTGAAACTTCACCACAATGTAGCCTCAATACTGCTGAAACTTTTGTCCACTTAAACTCATTACAAATTATGAAGTCCATCACTCTGTTTTTTTCAATAACTGTAAAACTTTTAAAATGTATCTCCTCCCACAATTTTTGCTCAATTGTCACCAAACTTGCTACAGAGCATCTCCAGACCGTCCTCCACAAAACTTGTTTCTCGGATTTTTGATTAAGCAAAAATTGAGCCTACAGTGCATGAAAACGTTTGACTGTAAACACTACTGTAAACATATACCATCAAATTCTTGCTAAATACATTTTCAAACTTCCTGAAAAAAAATGAGAATATTCTGGAGTCATGGTTGATGAAGTTTGGCAAATATCAGAATTTTAATTCAAAAACTGAATTTTTGAGAACATTTTGAATTCTGCTCTCATGGGAACAACTGCAATCAATGTGAGTGTGGAATTTTTAAACATCAGATTTTCTCTTATGAAGCAAAACACTTATCATTAAAAACAAATCACCAACATTTCCATGCTGTCAAGATGCAATTTATGTATTATCAGATTTTTGTTTAGATGACTGAATTTCTGAAATTTTGACCATTTCATCACAACAGCTGCCCGGGCACTGGCTCACCTGAGTGGATAAATGAAGCTACACAGCAGGTCTCACTACCAGCTAATTAGCTCAGCGAGTTAGGAGCTGGTTCTTGGTGTCAGAGGTTGTGGGTTCGAGACCCAGCAAGGGTGATGATGATGATGATGATGATGATGATGACAGATCAAAATGTCACATGTCCTCAAGCTGTTTTGCTGTCTAAATGCAATTTATGTGTTAACAGATTTTTGTTTAGATAACATAATTTCTGACTTTATGACCATTTTTGAAATCTGCCTTTACAACAGCTGCCCGGGCACTGGCCCACCTGAGTGGATAAATGAAGCTACACAGCAGGTCTCACTACCAGCCAATTAGCTCAGTGAGTTAGGAGCTGGTTCTTGGTGTCAGAGGCTGTGGGTTCGAGTCCCAGCAAGGGTGATGATGATGATGATGACAGATCAAAATGTCAGTTGTCCTCAACATGAAACACAAGACAATTGTCCTAATGGTGGCATCACAGCAAGCTTCTAATTTTAAAAATCCAAATAGCTTGGACTGGACTATGTGCGAAGGCTCCTAACATCTTAGAGTCACAGTAGATGTTTAACAAATACATATCATTACCTCAAAAACTGATTTTTCTTTTTACTGTGGTTTCAAATCTGCCTACACGACAGTGAATGGCTTACTCAATTTGTGAAGCCACTATTGCACTCCCACTTGTCAATTAGCTCAGTGCGATAGGCAACGGTCTTTGGTTCCCGAGGTTGTGGGTTCAACCCTCAACTGGTCCAAATTGGACATTATAAGGACAACTGTCTTGTCTTCCTATTCTCCTGTTTGTTGCTCAGAATTGCCAAAATTTGCCCAAAAGTAGCCCGGACCCGACCCATCGCTGCGCAGCAGCTATAATTTGATTTGTTTTGGCTGTCCTGCCTTCACTCGATTTCTTTTCTTTTTTTGTGACTGAAGCCATCTTATTTTAATTTCCTCTGAAACAAACACATGCATATTTTTGGGGAATAAATTGTGTGAAAGTAAAAGCCTTTTTTACCTCAAGCAATAAATGTACCATCAAACTCATTGTATCGCTAATATATTTTGTTCATATGTGTTACGCCCCAGAACTTGTTGGGCCAGAGGGGCATAACAATGGACCCAAACAATGACCCAAACACAACGGCACTAAATTAACTAAAAGAGATTTAATACAAAACAAACAAAAGCCAAGATGGGAGGCAGGCAAGCCCAGCAGTCCCCACGCACCCACGCTGTGGAGGGAGCAAGGAGAGGGAGAGGGAGAGGGACACAGACAAGCACAAGGCCGAACCCCTATCGGCCGTAACACCCCCCCCCCTTAACACAATGAACAACATGTTACATCAAAACACCATACTATTTATTTATTGCAATATCTTAAACAAAAAAGGACTACTGAACCTGGCCTCAACTCAAAACACCAACCACATGTATGAAATCCAACCCTGGGACTGCTGTCAGGACTAGACAAAGGGTCAAAGTGGATCCAACAACATCAAAATACAAAAAAAGGCCAACCAACGCACTGCCACTCGATGTAAGAGAGTGAGAAGCCAACAGTAGCCTTCTAAGTGGGTGCCACTCCCACCAGATACCAAAATGGCTACCACCATGAGGGAAACTACGAAACAAAGGTTAACTCACTTACAACACTGCGGTGACTCGAGGGCAGCCACAACCTAGCAAACAGTAACACACACGTGACCCAACCAAAAGTGGACTGCAACAGCACAACACAAAAGAGGTCACACAGTAGCCACTGCTACACAAAATGTTGCCAACTTACACCTAAGCTGCAACCAAACGACCCAACGAACGTACTGTGCAGGTACCACACAAAAAGTCACATACCCAAAGTTACTGTTACTATTTTACACAGAATCCAAACGAAACTAGAGGTAGAGTCAACCCACAAGAGATTGTGATTACGCTGCTGTGCAACTCTGCTGAAGAGTGACGTTGTGGAGAGGCACCCTGTGATATGGTTAACTATCTAGTCTTCAGCGGCTTCCCGGGAGGCTTCTTTAAACGTTGAACTCTGCAAGTGAACAATGGACCAAGGCAAGGCCCACTGCCACACAGAAAACTTACCCACACCCAGGTTTCACCACCAAAAATAAGAAAGGCAAAATAACAAAGTGGCAAGAGTCTCTCAAGTAAACACAGACAGGCCATAAGATCACAGACCATCTTGAAAAGAAGACTACCACTACCTCACACAACAGCTACAGACTTTAACTTCACCTCATGGTTGTTCAGATCCCGGACGAGCCCCCAATTGTTACGCCCCAGAACTTGTTGGCCCAGAGGGGCATAACAATGGACCCAAGCAATGACCCAAACACAACGGCACTAAATTAACTAAAAGAGATTTAAAACAAAAACATAAAAGTGATACAAACAAATAACACAAACTAAAACAAACAAAAGCCAAGATGGGAGGCAGGCAAGCCCAACAGTCCCCACGCACTGCCCCTGCTTTCCAGTGTCAGCTGCAGGGTTCTTAAGCTCATCAGCCCAGGTGAGGCTCGTTGTCCTGATTGGGACCTGGGTGGAGCTGTGGAGGGAACAAGGAGAGGGAGAGAGACACAGACAAGCACAAGGCCGAACCCCTATCGGCCGTAACAATATGCATCAACATATTTTTGACTTTTATGACAGACAGTTGAGAGGCTGGAGGAGATGAAGGAGGAGAATAGGAGATATATATATATATATATATATATATATATATATATATATATATATATATATTAGGGCTGTCAGAGTTAACGCGTTAATCGCGATTAGATTAATTAAAAAAATTAACGCGATTAATTTTTTTAATCGCGGTTAATCGCGGCCCATTTTGTCCTCTGTCTGCTGGACTGGAGGACTGGAGTGTGGGACCTCCAGTCCAGTAGGTGGCGGTAAGGCACCTTCAAGTTGGTTGCTACACAAATATACACAGTCTAACATATATCCACAGCTCTATCCATTGATTTTTTGACGGCTTTGTTGTCAACA
The DNA here is from genome assembly GCF_045865225.1 of Trachurus japonicus. Classification (NCBI taxonomy): domain Eukaryota; kingdom Metazoa; phylum Chordata; class Actinopteri; order Carangiformes; family Carangidae; genus Trachurus; species Trachurus japonicus. The sequence goes on along the minus strand of NC_140921.1, from coordinate 8,286,751 downwards.
AATGCACATGGCCATGTATTGATTTTTTTGACATCGTCGGTTGTCAACAAATGCACGTGGCGATGTATTGATTTTTTGACGGCTTCTGTTGTCAACAAATGCACATGGCCAGGCAGAGGCGTAGCAAAGTAAAGGGCAATTTCCACTGGATGCAATTCGTTTCAATTGACCCTTTGTTGGCCTTCTGATTGGTCTGCTGTTCCACCAATCAGAGCGCTTCTTCCCATGTCACGTGTTGTGCAACATTCTAAGGTTGGACAACACTGGAATGAAACCCTATGAAACAAGATAGGTAGACAGCAACTTTTGGGCAAAAACTACTTTATAATTTTTCAATATGGTTAAAATGTGTGCCTGGGGTTCCTGCAATAGCAACTCACAATATCTGGAACGTATTTGAGTCATTTTTATCCCATTCCCCAAACACAAGACATCAATAAACATACTTAGCCTATGTAGCCTACTGTATATAATATTACTTTAACTTTCTGTTATGTATTTAGTTGAGCTTAATAATAGGGTTTGGGGGTGGTCCACTAGGGGGAGCTGTAGGCATAGGTCAGGGGTTAACTGTTAACAAAGTTTTGTTTGTTGTTGTTGTTGTGTGCAGTCCTCATGAGAAGTGAGCCTGTTTTCCCTGGCTGTACTTTGTGCTATTGAAGCTCATTCATTCTCCAGTCCACTCTCTGGTCGTGTTCTTTAACAGAGAAGATCTAATACCTTCAAAGTTATCTAGCAAACGTAACATTACCGCTACTAATGTCTTTTGAACTTTGTGAAGTTTTACGAGGAGAAACGGGAGATCGGCGGAGATTAAGCGTTAGCTTGTAGCTAACGTTAGCTAGCGCCGTTAGCTACTAACTAGTGAGTGACCAAAACAATGATTTTTCCCCATTTTTCGGAAAAGTCGGGTAATGCCCGTTCAATCGTTCTTTAGCCACGTCTGTCTTCTATCACGGACACCATTTTTCTGATATGTAAGTTAATTCAAATTTCCCTTACTAGCAATTTAAATCTTCCTAATTTTCAATGGTTTCCAATGGGAGTTGACCCTTCCGTGACCATTGTTTGTCCAACCTAGCAACAGTAACCGTGGGGGGCGGGGCCTTGACAAAGGGTCAATTCTGTGTGAGTTTCATGCATCATGTGTTATGATTAGGTACTAGGCCTGCTAGGTCTGGTCTAAAAGTTGTTTGTCTAGAGATTATAACACTTTGGAGGGTTGAAAGTCCAAAGCGCCATATATAATATTTTTAATAGAGATTAATCGCGAGTTAACTATGGAAAAAATGCGATTAATCGCGATTAAAAAAATTAATCGTTTGACAGCCCTAATAT